>NW_020685651.1:0-1961 GCF_002925995.2 Terrapene triunguis
TGAGGTTGTGTGTCAGTTTTTCCTGGTGGGACAGAGCATTTGTGGGTGTGTTTCCACGTGTGTGTGAGGAGCTGTGTTGATTCCTATCTGCGTGAGAGCATTTAGGTGAAGGAATCTTTGGCATGGAGTGTGACGAAGTGGGGGGTTTCTTGTTTTCTGTGGGGTTTCAATGGTTTGCATGCAGAGGGGGTGGGACTCAGTCTCCCTGGGTGTTACTGGTTTAACGAGGTGAGGGGAGAGGGAGTGTGTTTTGCAGAGGACCGGAGAGAGGACGCGGGGACCCAGCCGGTGGCCGGGAGGATGGATACCCCAGCGACCGGCGACCTGGTGACCCAGAGGCCCAGCTGAGGAGACGCAGCCGGTTCTGGCCAGTGGGAGGACAATGGGCTGCAGAGTGAGGACCCAGTGACCTAACCAGCCGGTTCCAGCCAGAGGGAGAGGCCCCGGTTTACGACCCTGTTTACCTGGAGAGAAGACAATGGACAGAGGCGGGGCCTGGGGCCAGTGATCGGAGATGCCCAGCTGGGAGCAGGCAGAGCCCACCGGGAGGCAGAGAGACTGGGATGTGCTGGGTTGAGGGAGGCCAGGCCGGAGGGTCAGAGAGGTTCCTGTGCTGTGTTCAACTCTCAATAAACCCTTCTGTTTCATGCTGGCTGAGAGTCACTCCGGTCTAGAGAACAGGGTGGCATCAACCCCTTCGGGGGTGGAGGCCCCGGGGGTCCAGAGCGAGTGGACTCCCTGAGGGGGCCCACGGCAGAGACAGACGTGCTAAGGCTCAGAGAGGTGCGGATCAAGGAGGTGGAGGGGCCGGACCCCGAGAGAGAGTGGACCCCCGAGAAGGGCTGTCTCACTAAAAGGGGCACCCCCCCCGGACCGCACGGGGCCAAGAGTGGGCACGATCTGTGAGTCCGTGACATGGAGCTAGACGCTTCGCTCCCCGGAGTGGGGATCGTTACAGTATTTCTCGGGAATCTCCTGCCCGTGTTTGCAGGTGTCTTTTCCCGCCTGCAGGAGCTGGTGGGTTCGGGCCCTGGCGCAGGGAAGGTCTCAGCGCCCCTCACACGGACATGCGGTCCCTCCGGGGCATCCCTGGAGACCGGATTTCCCTTGTCAAGGTCCCGAGGGGATCGGACTGACGAACTGTGATGGGGAAACACGCTCCGCTTCCCCAAAACCCAACGAGCATTTCCAGAGACACCCCCGCCCCCAGGAACCGGGTCTCCCTGTAGCGGAGCTCCCCTTACAGCTACAGACACCGCCACCTGTTAGGGTGACCAGAAGTCCCAATTTTATAGGGACAGTCCCGATTGTGGCGTCTTTTTCTTATATAGGCTCCTATTACCCCCCACTCCTGTCCCTGTCTGGTCACCCTACCACCTATTACTGTGAGTGAGTTACAGAGCATGAGTGTGACGAACTCAGAGCAACACACACACACACACACACACACACACACACACACACACTCACCATCTCACAGTCAGCCATCCACCCGCCCACATGCAGCCACAACCACCGCTCCCCCCCACCGCCCCCATCTCAGCCTTACAGACAAAAAGTGACCGGAGAATATTGGCTGGGAAGAGGCAGAGAGAGGAGGGCTGAGGTTTTCAAAGTATGAAAAATAGCAATTGAGAATTTATTGGCTTCTTCTTTAAGGCTATTTATTCTGAATATTTTGACATGTGATGTTGACCATTTGAGTTATAATGGTTATAAAGTGTTAACTTTTTGAATTGCAACATTTACTGCCTTTAAATAATTATTGTCTGACCCCCATATTTTCCCCAACTGTGAACATTTAAATAGATAAAACGACTTAAAACCCATAATTTTGCACAACTGTGAAAATTTAAACGGATAAATATTAAAAATATGCTTAAAATAAACATTGATATTATCCATGGAAATTATGAAAAAAATGAATTCCTCCAAGTCTGTTTGCAAACAGTTTAATATCT
>NW_020685652.1:0-842 GCF_002925995.2 Terrapene triunguis
CCCCCCTCCCATAGCCTGCACCCCATCCCCACATCCCCCAGTCCCCAAACTCCGTCCTAGAGCCTGCACCCCCATCCCCGGCCCACAGGTCAGTGTCCGATCCTCCCTTGCGTCTGTGTCAGGAACCACAGATCTCAAAGAGTTTCGGAGGGGTTGCCGTGTTAGCGTGTATCAGCAAAAACAACGAGGAGTCCTTGTGGCACCTTAGAGACTAACACATTTATTTGGGCATAAACTTTCGTGGGCTAGAACCCACTTCATCGGATGCATGGAGTGGAACATACAGTAGGGAGGTATAAACATACAGCACATGAACAGATGGGAGTTGCCTTACCGAGGGGGGGGTCAGTGCTAACGAGCTAATTCAATGAAGGTGGAAGTGGGCGACTCTCAACAGTCAACAAGACTCAAGCGCTGGCCCACAGGGCGCTTAGGAGCTCGTCAGTCCGAATCCACCACCCAGTGTCCTGCTAACGCTGCTGGAATAGCCGCTGAAGGGGAGCAGAGGACTCCAGTCCTGGACTCTGATTGGTGGAACCCTGGGGGGCCCGACGGGCCCCAGCCTCTGTGTCCCCCAAGCCAAGGGGCAGGACGTTGTCTGTGCAGCTGGGTCCTCCCTGCTCAGCTCTGCTTCCCCTGCGATACCTGCCCCTGATCTCCTGGGAACCTCTCCCCACCTGACGCCTGGTTTGCCCTCTGGTCTGTCCCCCCCACCTCTGCCTCTTCAGCCAGGCCTCCCCCCTGGTCCCTCCTCCCCCAGCCCCTTCAGCCAGGCCTCCCCCCTGCTCTCCCCTCCCCCCAGCCCCTTCAGCCAGGCCTCCCCCCTGCTCTCCCCTCCCCCC
>NW_020685652.1:942-1990 GCF_002925995.2 Terrapene triunguis
CCAGCCCCTTCAGCCAGGCCTCCCCCTGCTCCCCCCTCCCCCCAGCCTCTTCAGCCAGGCCTCCCCCCTGCTCCCCCCTCCCCCAGCCCCTTCAGCCAGGCCTCCCCCCAGCTCTCCCCTCCCCCGAGCCCCTTCAGCCAGGCCTCCCCCCAGCTCTCCCCTCCCCTCAGCCCATTCAGCCAGGCCTCCCCCCAGCTCTCCCCCAGTTGAGGGGTCTCTCCCTGGCCCTCGGCTACGTCCCTCTCCCATAGGGGGGCTCCCTCCTTCCTTGGTGGGACCCCCCCCACTCCACAGAGTTGTCCTCCTAGGAGCATAGAGACCCAGTCTACAGCACCTCACAGAGACCTCCACAGCCAGAGATATGGGCAGAGCTTCACCCCCCTTCAGCACTGTCTGTGCGGTGGCGGGGGGGGGGGGGGGAGGAGAAAGACTGGCTGAGTCCTCCAGGTCATAGAGATCAGGGGGGTGAGGGCTAGAGGAGCCTGATTCATGGGAACAGACAGGGCACCTCAGGGACACAGGGTGAGACGCACACTAACACCAACAACACAGAAGAACGGGCGGATTCTCTCCCCAGCGAAAGAGGCCGGCGGGAAAGTGAATATCGGGTCCCCGGTACCAGCATCGAAAAAGGCCACCTGCCCCCGTTCATAGTCCAGATGAACCTGGATCCTGGGGGGTGCCCGGCTCGGGGGGAAGGGGATGCGCTGCTCAGGGGACGTGAGAGCCCAGTACTGATCCTCACTGCACGACACAGCCCAGATCCCCTGCTCAGGGTTAAAGCTGATCTCTCCCTTCCTGCTCACAGACTCTCGGGCCACCCCCACAAAACAGAATCCCCCCTCCACCTCCACCTCCCAGGTATGGCTGCCCGAAGTGAATCCCTCACAGCCCATCACACAGAAATCAGCGTCAAATCTCTCAGGGTTCTTGGGCAGATCCTTCTGTGTGTCTCCCCATCTCACACTTCTCCGATCCACAGACACGGTGAGTCGGTGATTGGCCGTGTCTGGATCCAGGGTCACGTTTGCTGCAGAGAGAGAATCAG
>NW_020685653.1:0-2851 GCF_002925995.2 Terrapene triunguis
CCAAGTTTATGGATTCATTAAAAATCCTTGCTATTGGGCTTGCAATTCCATGTGCAAGTTCCTTTAATATTCTTGGATGGAGAATATTGGGCCCCCCAATTTGGTCCCATTAAGCTGTTTGAGCATAATGGGACCAAACTTAATTTCTACTTCCATAGCCTCATTTCCGTTAACCACCCTGTCACTATCAGTAAGTTCCTCATTACCCATATTAAAAACTGAGGGAAAGTATTTAGGTGTTGGGCCATGCCCAGATAACACTGCTCTACAGCGAAAATGCTTCTGAAATAAATGTAGTCAAACTTTACTAATTCTGGGTCACTGAGAACGAAAATGATGCTTAAAATTGTTGATTGGCTCTAGTTTTCAAGATATGCTATTGGGTCAGTATATATGACCCTTGACTTGGGAATGGCGGAGGATAAGTGAGTTATAAAGGGAAGGGATCTCAATTTAAACCAGAAATGACTAAAATACATCTTTGACTGGATCTATGAATAAATCTATGACTGGGTTTGGACAGTACTTGCTTTTTAGGCAAAACAATGAATGATGCAATCTGAAGCTGGTATTGCGTCATACATGATATGAATTGCATCATGTTATTCCTAGAAGTCATGGATGATGCAATCATAACGAAGCTTACATCACTCTGCTGAACAAATTGCCCTAGATCAGCTCTAGAAATCATACAGTGTCGTGCTCTCTTATTTGTCAGTGTTTGATTTTGCAAAGGGACACATTTCTGTTTAGCCAAAGTGAGCAGAGATGCCTCGTACTTGTGTGAACAGTGCAGATAACTTCTGCTATGTTTGTGGTGAAGTGACTTTTGCATCACAAAAGCGCAGTATAACCAGTATGGTTAAGAAAGCCTATCACCTTTATTCTGGCTGCAAAATTGGAGATCAGGACAAGAGGTGGGCCCCACACATATGCTGCAACACTTGTGCAACAAATCTTCGCCAGTGGTTGAACAGGAAAAGGAAATCTATGCCTTTTGCAGTGCCAATGATTTGGAGAGAGCCAACAGATCATACCAGCAATTGTTACTTCTGCATGGTGCCTCCAGTTGGGAAAGGTGTGTCAAAGAAGAAAAAGTGGACTGTGCATTATCCAAACATTCCATCAGCTATACGCCCAGTACCCCACGGAGAAGGACTGCCGGTTCCTGATGCACCAGAATCATTCTCACTTGAGTCAGACGAGGAAGAGGATGAAACTTCTGGTCCTGAACCATCAATGTCACAGGACCCACATTTTCTCCCATCCTCCTCCTCTGAACCACACCTCATAACACAAGGTGAACTGAATGACCTTGTCAGGGATTTGGAACTACCCAAGAGTAAGGCAGAGCTGTTGGGCTCCAGACTACAGCAGTGGAATCTCCTGGCAGGTGATGTTAGGGTTTCCATGTTCCGTGACCGTCAAAAGGATCTTGTCCCATTCTTCTTCATGGAAGGTGATCTTGTAGCCTGCAACAACATCGATGGTGTGATGGCAGCCCTCAACATCGTTCACGATCCAGATGAGTGGAGACTGTTCATTGATTCATCTAAGACGAGTCTTAAAGCTGTTTTACTGCATAATGGCAATGTTTTGCCATCAATTCCAGTTGGTCATGCAGTCCATATGAAGGAAACATATGACAACATGAAACAACTTTTGAGACGCATAAAATATGACCAAAATCAGTGGCAGCTTTGTGGCCATTTGAAGGTTGTTGCTCTCTTGCTTGGTCTGCAGACTGGATACACAAAGTACTGCTGTTTTCTTCCGAATGGGATAGTCGTGCAAGAGATTCCCACTACATCAAGAAAGACTGGCCACTCTGACAGTCACTGGAGCCTGGGAGGAAAAGTGTTCAGCATCCACCACTTGTTGAATCAAGGAAGATTTTGTTACCACCCTTACACATCAAACTGGGTCTGATGAAGAACTTTGTCAAGGCCATTGACAAAACACAAGCAGCTTTCAAGTACCTCCGTGGAAAATTTCCAAGGTTAAGTGAAGCTAAGATAAAGGAAGGTGTCTTTGTTGGCCCTCAGATTCGTGAACTTCTTCGAGATGATGCATTTGACCATGCACTGCATGGCAAGGAAAAGACTCCATGGAAAGCCTTCCAGTTAGTGGCAATAAATTTTCTCGGAAACAACAAGGCAGACAACTACAGGTTGTTGGTGGAAAACCTCCTCAAGGCATACAAAAGCCTTGGTTGCAACATGTCACTAAAGATACATTTTTTGCACTCTCATCTAGATTTTTTTCCACCGAACTGCGGAGCAGTGAGCAACGAGCACGGCGAGCGATTTCACCAGGACATTGCAACAATGGAGAAACGCTATCAGGGCAAATGGAGCCCATCAATGCTTGCAGACTATTGCTGGACAGTGACAAGAGATGCTCCATTTAATGAATACAAAAGACAAGCCAAGAAGCGCCGAGTAGACACTGAATAGGACTAAACTATGTACATAATAGTTTTTTGCCTTTTGTGTCATAATAAATTTTATTTATGTAACCCTTTTGCTGATTTTTAAAGTGTTACATAAACAGGACAGGTGAAATATTATCATGTAAAGCAACCATAAACACATGAAAAGACCTAGGTTTACAATTTATGATTAAAACTCTACTATCTATACAATATACATAGACATAAAATGTAAAAACTTAAATATCTTAGAAACAGTAGCCAATCCATTGTTTTAATTGTCATATTTGAATTCAGCACATCAAAATACATAATAAATAGCACATTTTATCTCTGAAGCAGACGACTTCTCAAAAATTGTAGACCAGTGTAATTGCTCTAAGATGCCTTAAATTTTGATATGCAGTGTTGTTGAAGCCG
>NW_020685654.1:0-7046 GCF_002925995.2 Terrapene triunguis
AGGGTTTATGAGCTGGACCCAGGAGTTGAGGGTGGGCCTGGGTTTCCTTACCAGCCACTGGGGAAGTGGCACAGTCAGGGCAGTGGGTTTGGAGACTGCCTGGGACAGTTAGTTCTGTGGGACTTTGATACCCTGGGAGGGAGGAAACGCCCAGTGACCTGGCCAGAGGGCCAAGGCATGAAGAGGAAAGGTGCAGGTGCAAAGGAGCGAGTGGGGCTGGAGTGAGAGTCAGCTGATGGAAGGGGGTGTCAGAGCTGGAAGGAGCTAATCCCTTGAGCACCCAGGAGGAGGCACCCTAGGGATGAGTGAACTCTGAGCTAGGGCATTATGGTGCGGGAAGTGACATGTTTGAGATGAGATGTAAATCTAATGTCCCACAAACCTGCAGGCAATTCACCAATGACGTGGCTTTTTGCAAGAATGGAGATCTCTACCCACAATATGTGTTAAGAGAAATGACTATGGAAGTGGTTGTATTTCAAATAAACTCACATCACATCGTAGCACATTACAAACATGAGTCTTTCCATATTTCTCTCGCTTTCTCTTTCGTTCTTTCTTTTTGCATCTCTTGTTTTTAAAAAAATATAAACCACTTTTGTGATACTACATCAGTCACCGAGGAGCATTTCTGTTATTGTACGTCAGAGCCGCATATTCAGTCTGAAATAAAAAAGGAAAGAGCCTATATAAATATTAATATTAATTCTTTGTATTAGAGCAGAACTTAGACGCCCCAACAGAGACCGAGGCCCCGTTGTGCTGGGCTCTCCACACACATGGAAAGAGACAGTTCCTGACCCAAAGAGTTTAGAGTCAAAATACTCAAGGGCACTGCCTATTGGACTCAATATTAGGGTAACAAAGTGAAAGGCCTGTGATATATGAGAGGTCAGACTAGATGGTCTGGTGATCCTTTACAGAAATGTACACTGTGCTATTTTTCCATCTCTGATCTGCAGCCACCTCTGGGGTGGAACCCAGCAGTTCTTCTTCGAGTGCTTGCTCATATCCATTCCAGTTAGGTGTGCGCGCGCCGCGTGCACGATCGTCGGAAGATTTTTGCCCTAGCAACCCCGGTGGGTCGGCTGTGGAGCCCCCTAGAGTGGCGCCGTTATGGCGCTGGATATATACCCCAGCCGACCCAGCGCCCCCTCAGTTCCTTCTTACCGCCCCTGACGGTCGTTGGAACTGTGGAGCGCGGCATAGCTGATCTCCACTCTCCCTAGCTTTCTCATTTTCATTAGTGTAGATAGTTGTATATAGTTGTTATAGTCCTTTAGATAGTTAATTGTTAGTTTTTTGTTTAGTTGTAAATAGTTAGCGGGGGTTTAGGGGGTTGTCTTCCCCCTTTTCCCCCCGGCGCGCAGCCGGGCTCATGCCCAAGGCTCCTGGCTTTAAGCCGTGCGCGTCCTGCGGGAAGCACATGCCAACAAGCGACCCGCATAGCTCCTGCTTGAAGTGCCTTGGGGAGGCCCATCCCGCAGATAAGTGCCCTATCTGCAAGGCCTTCAAGCCGAGGACGAGGAAGGAGCGAGACTTCAGGCTCCGACAGCTCCTGATGGAGGCGGCTCTGAGTCCGGACCCTCCTTCGGTGCGCAGCGTCCCGGCACCGAGCACTTCGGTGCACAGCACCCCGGCACCGAGCGCCTCCGTGCGCAGCGCCCCGGCGGCTCCGACCGGCGCGAAGGATAAACCACGGCACCGACCGACGTCGGCACCGCGCCCGCCTCAGGAGCCTCGGCGCCGATCGGTGTCTCCGGGCCACAAGAAGGTCCGTAAGACCCAGGACAAGACTGCGCCGAAGACGCCGGCTCCCTCGGTGCCGGGGGTAGAGCCGCGTCCGCCGTTGGACCGCCCACAACAGGCGGCCCCACCGTTGACTCCGGCACCGAGGCCGTCGAGTCCGGTGCGGACTGTTTCCCCACCTAGGTTGGTGGTGGAACCTTGTCTCCCGTCCACCCCGGAGACATTTGCAACGGCACGGGACCTGATTGCCTTTACCGAACCGGGCCCGTCACACCTCCCGGCACCGGCTGCTCCGCGACAGCTGCAGTCCAGGGGCAAGCCTGCCCTGCTGCGCCCGCCGTCTCCATCCCCAGACTTGCGGCACCGTTCGAGGTCCAGGAGCACGTCCCGACGCCGCTCGGAGTCCCGGCGCCGAATGTCACCTCGGCACCGGTCGTACTCGCGGCACCGATCACCTTCACGACGCCGTTCCAGATCCCGGCACCGTCGTGACGACCGGCACCGCTCGGGCTCAAGGAGGAGCTCCCGGCACCGGTATGAGCGCCGCTCGGGCTCGAGAGGCCGCTCCCGGTACCGGGCCTCCTCGAGATCTTCGTCCCGCTCCAGATCGGGCTCTCGGCACCGAAGAGACTACCGGCACCGATCCCGATCTAGATCTCGGCACCGTTCCCCGGCACCGGGCAGGGACAGATCGCCCTACGACCGGCACCGATCGGCACCGTACCATCCGGTACCGGTGTCGGTGCGCTCGGCACCGCCGTGGCCATCGAGGTCGGCGTCCCGTTCCTCGGAGGCGGAGGCCACCCACCTGGAGGAGACAGCGGAGGACCCGGCGCAAGCTCCTGCGCATTGGTCCTTCTGGACACCGTGGGCCTACCACCAGGCGCAAGGCGCCCCTCCTTCTGCGTCCCGCTCGGCACGCTCCGAGCCCAGAGCCCCAGAGGCCACCATCTCCCGCCCCCCACCAGGTGGTATGGAGGCGCCGGTACCCACTCCGGTGGGGGCCCTGGTCCCAGGGTCTACTGACGCTCAACAGGAACAACTGGAGCAGGAACCACCCTTGGACCCCTTGCCACCGGGGGCATCTTCCTCCTCCTCCCCTGACGAGGCGGTAGCGGGCACATCCGCCATGGGTCCGCCTCCTATTGACCTGCGAGCGCACCAGGACCTCTTGCGAAGGGTGGCACGCAATATGGACCTCCAAATTGAGGAGATCGTGGAGGTTCACGACCCCATTGTAAATATCCTGTCAGCGGACGCTCCCTCTCGAGTGGCGCTACCGTTGATCCCGACCATTCAAGCTAATGCCACCACCATCTGGCAGACCCCAGCCTCGATTCCACCCACGGCCAGAGGAGTGGAGCGGAAGTACTTTGTCCCCTCCAAAGACCATGAATATTTGTATACCCATCCTCAGCCGTGCTCACTGGTGGTATCATCGGTGAATGCACGGGAGCGCCATGGCCAGCAGGCCGCTGCGCCCAAGTCGAAGGACGCTAAGCGCTTCGACTTGTTCGGACGCAAGGTCTATTCGGCGGGGGGGCTCCAACTCCGAGCGGCCAACCAGCAGGCGCTCCTGAGCCGCTACTCCTTTAACTCCTGGTCCTCGATGGGGAAATTTAAGGAGCTGGTTCCCCAGGAGTCGAGGGAGGAGTTTGGGGCTTTGGTAGAGGAGGGTATGCGGGTGGCGCGCACCTCCTTACAAGCCTCGCTAGACATTGCAGACTCGGCAGCTAGGACCCTGGCGTCGGGGATAGCCATGCGGCGACTCTCCTGGCTCCAGGTCTCTGGCTTGCCACCAGAGCTACAGCAGACGCTACAAGATCTGCCGTTTGAGGGACAGGGACTCTTTTCAGAGAAGACTGACGCGAGGCTCCAAAACCTCAAGGACTCGCGGACAATGATGCGCTCCCTGGGGATGCATGTCCCGGGGCCTCAGCGCAGACCCTTCCGGCCACCGCCACAGAGATTTTACCCTCCCCCGCCGCGTCCTAGACAGGACTTTGCCAGGCGGCGGGGTCGAGGGGGCAGGCGGAGGTCGACCGGCCCTCAACCTGGTCAAAACCAGGGACAGCCTAGGCCACCTTCAGGGCCTAGGCAAAACTTTTGAAGGTGCGGTCGAGGACGGCACCTCGGCCTGTATCCAGGATCCTACTCCTCCCTTCCGGGATCGCCTCTCCCGCTTCCACCGTGCTTGGTCCCTTATAACCTCGGACCGCTGGGTCCTTCGCACGGTGGAGAGGGGATACGCCCTCCAATTTTCCTCGCCCCCCCCCTCCCACTCCCCCTCCCCGTCCCTCTTCAGGGACCCCTCTCACGAGCAACTCCTTACACAGGAGGTTTTTGGGCTCCTCTCTTTGGGGGCCATAGAGGAGGTTCCATCGGAGCTAAGGGGCAGGGGGTTTTACTCCCGCTACTTCCTGATCCCCAAGTCAAAAGGGGGTCTACGGCCCATCTTGGACTTGCGCGGACTCAACAAATTCATAGTAAAGTTGAAGTTCCGCATGGTTTCATTGGGGACCATCATCCCTTCACTGGATCCTGGAGACTGGTTCGCCGCCCTCGACATGAAGGACGCTTATTTTCACATAGCGATCTATCCGCCTCACAGGCGCTTCCTACGATTTGTAATAGGCGCAATGCACTACCAATTTGCAGTCCTTCCCTTCGGCTTGTCTTCGGCTCCCAGAGTGTTCACAAAGTGTCTGGCAGTCGTCGCAGCCTTCCTTCGTCGACAAGGGATACAGCTGTTCCCGTACTTGGACGATTGGCTGGTACGCGGCCGCACCAGGGACCAAGTGCAGGCTCATGTCCGCATGGTGACACACACTTTCCACGAGTTGGGCATTCTACTCAACAGAGAAAAGTCCACCCTGGTACCAACTCAGAGGATAGAGTTTATCGGGGCAGTCCTGGACTCCAGACGCGCCCAAGCTATCCTCCCCGACAGCCGCTTTCAGACCATCCTAAGCGTCATTCAAGGACTCAGGACTTTTCCAATCACCACCGTAAGGACTTGCCTTGCCCTATTGGGCCACATGGCCTCGTGCACGTACGTGACCAGGCACGCCAGGCTACGACTTCGCCCACTGCAGGCTTGGCTGTCATCGGTCTACCGTCCTCATCGAGACGACCTGAATATGGTGGTCACGGTTCCGGCCTCGGTCCGGGCCTCCCTCACCTGGTGGACGGATCGTACGGTGGTCTGTGCAGGAGTTCCCTTTCACGACCCACAACCCTCCCTCCACCTAGTCACGGAT
Organism: Terrapene triunguis; assembly: GCF_002925995.2. Lineage (NCBI taxonomy): Eukaryota > Metazoa > Chordata > Testudines > Emydidae > Terrapene > Terrapene triunguis. Next base: position 5,010 of record NW_020685654.1, read on the forward strand.
GCTTCATCTCTAGGTTGGGGCGCTCACCTCGGAGAGCACCATACCCAGGGCCTCTGGTCCGTGGCCCAACTAGCCCTCCACATCAACGTCAGAGAGCTCATGGCGGTGCGCCTAGCTTGCCAGACGTTTCTCAACTTCCTACAGGGCCGTTGCGTGTTGGTTCTCACCGACAACACCACGGCAATGTTCTACATCAACAAGCAAGGCGGAGCCCACTCATCGCTCCTATGTCAAGAGGCCATTCGCCTGTGGGACTTCTGCATCGCCCACTCGATACATCTTACGGCATCCTTTCTTCCTGGAGTCCAGAATACGCTGGCGGACCGTCTCAGCAGGTCCTTTCAGACACACGAGTGGTCAATTCGCCCGGACGTCATCTATTCCGTCTTCCAGAGGTGGGGATTTCCCCAGATCGACCTCTTCGCATCTCGGGCCAACAGGAAGTGCCAGGTATTCTGCTCCCTGCACGGACGAGCCCCGGGCTCTCAGTCAGACGCCTTCCTTCTAACATGGAGGGATCACCTGTTCTACGCCTTCCCTCCGTTTCCGCTGGTCCACAAGGTACTGCTCAAGATCCGCAGGGATCATGCACGGGTGATTCTAGTCGCCCCCGCCTGGCCGAGGCAACACTGGTACTCCACACTGCTGGATCTTTCGGTACGAACGCCGATCACGCTCCCCTTGAGTCGGGACCTCATCTCCCAGGACCACGGCCGGTTGTGTCACCCCGACCTACAGTCCCTCCACCTCACGGCGTGGATGCTCCATGGTTGAGTCGGACAGAGCGGCAGTGCTCGCAGGCCGTCCAGCAGGTTCTGCTGGGAAGTCGAAAGCCCTCTACGCGAACCACTTATCTAGCCAAGTGGAAGCGGTTCTCCTGTTGGTGCGAGCAACGAGCTACTTCTCCCTTGCAGGCACCTATCCCCTGCATACTGGAATACCTCCTGTCCTTAAGACAGCAAGGCTTGGCGACATCCTCAATCAAGGTTCACCTCGCCGCTATTTCCGCTTTCCACCCAGGAGAACTCACGTCCTCGGTCTTCTCTAACCCGATGGTCGTTAGATTCCTCAAGGGCTTAGACCGACTGTACCCACAGCAACGACAGCCGGTTCCGACGTGGGACCTCAACCTCGTGCTCTCCAGGCTCACAGGGCCTCCGTTTGAACCATTGGCGACCTGCTCACTCCTGTACTTATCCTGGAAGACAGCCTTCCTCGTGGCCATCACCTCAGCACGACGCGTCTCTGAACTCAGGGCGCTGACATCCGAGCCCCCTTACACGGTGTTCCACAAGGACAAGGTGCAGCTTCGCCCCCATCCTGCCTTTCTTCCGAAGGTGGTATCACCTTTTCACATTAATCAGGACATATTCCTTCCAGTCTTCCATCCGAAGCCGCACGCTACTCGTCAAGACCAGCGTTTGCATTCCTTAGACGTTCGCAGGGCCCTGGCTTTCTATATCGACCGTACAAAGCCATTTAGGAAGACAACGCAACTCTTCGTTGCAGTGGCCGACCGGATGAAAGGCTCACCGGTCTCTTCACAGTGCCTGTCCTCTTGGATTACGTCCTGCATTCGTGCTTGCTACGACCTGGCCGGTGTACCGACGCCACGCCTCACTGCTCATTCCACGAGAGCCCAGGCCTCCTCGACTGCCTTCCTGGCTCAAGTACCGATCCAGGACATTTGTAGAGCTGCCGTGTGGTCATCGGTCCACACATTTGCTACTCACTATGCGCTGGTGCAACAATCCAGAGACGATGCTGCTTTCGGGTCAGCGGTTCTGCACACAGCAATGTCTCACTCCGACCCCGCCACCTAGGTGGGGCTTGGGAGTCACCTAACTGGAATGGATATGAGCAAGCACTCGAAGAAGAAAAGACGGTTACTCACCGTTGTAACTGTTGTTCTTCGAGATGTGTTGCTCATATCCATTCCAAACCCGCCCCCCTTCCCCACTGTCGGAGTAGCCGGCAAGAAGGAACTGAGGGGGCGCTGGGTCGGCTGGGGTATATATCCAGCGCCATAACGGCGCC
>NW_020685654.1:7056-9174 GCF_002925995.2 Terrapene triunguis
CGCCATAACGGCGCCACTCTAGGGGGCTCCACAGCCGACCCACCGGGGTTGCTAGGGCAAAAATCTTCCGACGATCGTGCACGCGGCGCGCGCACACCTAACTGGAATGGATATGAGCAACACATCTCGAAGAACAACAGTTACAACGGTGAGTAACCGTCTTTTCTTCCGTACCAATAACCCTACACAACACTTCCACTAAGAGGGCAGAGGGGAATAAATTCAAATGAGAATTCAGGAAGCAATGTGTAGATACTAGGGTTGGACATTGGCCACGACACTGGTTCTAGCCCCCTGTTGTTAAGATGCTGTATCTTTCTGATGTGCCAAAGGCTGAAAAAGCAGTTTACCTGTGGGATCTGCCTCATAGGTATTTCCTTCTGTCTTTGCACAGCTCTCCCTGGTGGATGAAACAGACAAAGGGACAGTTATAGGGATGAGTGATGGGTGGCTGCATTTCTGCAGACAGAGTTATGACTGAGTTACCTCTGATGGGGCACTTTCTCCAGAGCAAGATCAACAGCTGGATGAGGAGAAGGATGAAAATACAGGGCAGCCCAGCGTAGAACACAATCCGACAGTCTCCAGCGTCTCTTCTCTCTGCAGAGTATAGAAAACTCCCATCAAAACTGATAGCCCCTGATCTGTACCTCCCATATACGATCATGGGCAAAGGGAGGTCCTTTCCACAAAGCTCCACACCCATTACTCTGTGCTCTGTAGCATGCTGCCCTCCTGTATGCGGAGGCCGCGGGATGTGTAAAAGACAGGGGACAGGGGCCGTGCAAAATGATCTGCCATGGGTATTCTGTCTCTCTTCTCTCCACTCTCAATAATTCCTCTAATGTGTGCACCTTAGAGTTGTGTGGTGAGATTCCAGGTGGTTCCTTGTTACCCCAGCACAAGTTTGTAACAAATGCCGAGGCAGTTAGGAAATGAAATGGCCATTCGGCAGGCTGGACACACCCGTCTGTGCCACCTGGAATTTGTTTGGTTGGTGAAGGGCTCGACTACACTTAAAAGCTTTGCCACTGTAACATTTCTGGCATAACTCCTCCTGGCTCAGAACAGAAATAAGCTGTGCTGGTGTAAGGCACCTTTATCCCGGTAGAACTGTGTCCACACTAAGGCTTTTACTGGCATAGCCGTGTCAGCAAAAATTTCAGAGATGGAGATGACCCTGTTACACTGGGGGCCCTCTAGCTCCCCCCTGGCCACTGCAGGATTGTTCCCTGTGTTATATTCACTAGTGCTTTGTCCAGTCCTGTTTGCTTCCCACCCTCCCCCTGGGCATCTGTTCCATTACTTGTTAGATCTCACTGTCAGGCACTCATTCCTGACATTCATCCCGCTGTTCCCTTTGTTGATTTCCTTCCCTAGTGATTCCCCTTTGGCTCAGCTCAAGTGACCCTTCTGTGTCCTTGCTGTGATCACATGGAGGGGAAGGCTCAGGCTGCCGGACCAGAAACCCATTTCTCACCCCCGAGCATACAAAAATGAAGGTTTTCAGAAGGGTTGGGGGTGGGAATGGTGGGTGACAGGGGAAGCAACTGTAACTGCCCCACAGCTCAAGCACCCTCTCAGTGGTTTCCTAAACCTCTCCTCCCTCCCATTAGTTATCATTCCCCTGAGTCATCCCGACTGATTCTGTCTATTCCTCCAGCCTGGAGTAGATGTCGCTGACTCTTGGTGCCCAGATACCATGGTGAGGGGCGTAGCATAAATACCCAGGAAGGCAGGTTAGATTGGATGATATGATACTGGACCTGTTTCCTTGGAGACTGTAGCACTGATGCTTCTCCCCGTGCTGCTCTCCTTGGCCGTACAAGTGCAGATCGTCTTCTGGTTCCATGTCTCAGAAGGGATTGTCATTAGGCTCCAAACACTAAAGACCCCGTTCCCATCTATGGCTCCAGCATCCGTCTGACCCTCAGATGCCTCCTCACCAGTGTCCCAGAGAACAGCACTCCAGGGAGGAGTGAAATCCGAGAGCAGGCAGAGCAGAGGAATGACGGGGGGAAGCTCAGCATCCTCTGGGGTGGAGGGAACCAGAATGGAAAGACTCGGCTCAGAGGCATCTAAAAGAGAGATGAGTCACCTTAAATAGAGACTGGGAAG
>NW_020685655.1:0-1126 GCF_002925995.2 Terrapene triunguis
TACTTCTTAGGTATTATATGTCTTAATCAGAAAAAAAATCAAAGACAAAAAATGCTTATAAGTCTCTCTCAATTACAGTACACCTGTAAATCAATACAAAAAAAACCCAAACACACACAGAGGAATGACAGTAGCACCAATCAAATGTGGATTCATTAACTACAGTCACTTATAGTAGAAACTGGACCTAATTGCTTAATCATATGGCTCAGAACTCAAATGATCATAGCATATAAGTGAAAATCAACCAGGACAAACTTTTTAAGCTCAGGTGCCTAAAGGCAGGCCTCTTTATCCATATTTCAGTACCTAAATAAAGATGGCCTGATTTTCAAAGGTGCTGAGCACCCACAACTCCTGTCAACTTCACAAGGAGCTGTGAAATGTTCAAGCTCTCTTTATATCAGGCCATCTATATTTAGGTTAGATACAGAGATCAAAGCTTGAAATGCTGGCCTCAGTGTTACTTTAGAATTTATACAGAAGTTTCCACTGATCTTGGTGAATGGGGCTCTAGGAGGGAGTTATGGAAAGGGGCTATATTTCTGGATTTCTCAGAAATCAGATGGCAAATAAACTTCAACATTATTTTTTTTAAATCTCATGATTTTTTTTAACAACCGACTCGTGATTTGTGAGTGCTTGGGGATTGGAATAGAGTAGGGTTACCATATTCAAACATTTAAAAAAGAGGACACTCCACGGGGCCCCAGTCCCGCCCCCGGCCCTGCCCCAACTCCGCCCCTTCCCCGCCCCTTCTCCGCCCCCATTCCGACCCCTTCCCCAAAGTCCCTGCCCCAACTCTGCCCCCTCCTCTGAGCACCCCACATTCCCCCTCCTCCTTCCCGCTCTGATCTTGGTTGGGGGTTGCTAAGTGCTTCCCTGCTCCCCACTCGCCCTGCAGCCCCTGCAGCTTCTATGCCCCCCTACCCCTGCAGCCTCTATGCCCCTGCCTGCCCTGCTCCTCCTCGCCCTGCAGCCTCTGCACCCACCCGCCTGCCCTGCCCCTGCCCCCCCCGCCCCTGCAGCCTCTATGCCCTGCCTGCCCTGCTCCTCCTTGCCCTGCAGCCTCTGCACCCCCCCCACCCCTGCAGCGTCTGTGCCCCCTGCTCCCCACTCGCCCTGC
>NW_020685655.1:1136-4023 GCF_002925995.2 Terrapene triunguis
CCCCCACCCCTGCAGCGTCTGTGCCCCCTGCTCCCCACTCGCCCTGCAGCCCCTGCACCCCCTTACCCCTGCAGCCTCTGCACCCCCTGCCTGCCCTGCCCCTACAGCCTCTATGCCCCTGCCTGCCCTGCTCCTCCTCGCCCTGCAGCCCCTGCAGCCTCTGTGCCCCCTGCTCCCCACTCGCCCTGCAGCCTCTACACCCCCCCGCCGCCTGCCCTGCTCCCCCTGCTCACCAGGCAGAGGGAGAGCTGCAGGCTCCAGGTGGACTCAAACACTGCCGCGCTGCTCTGTGGGAGAGGAGGGAGCGAGGGAGGGGGAGGGACTCTGGCTGCTAGAGGCCCTAGTGGCTGCGAGCGGCTTTCAATCAGGCCAGGCGTCCAATCAGCCGCGCCACACTCTGCATGAGGGGAAGGGGGAAATCCCGGACATTTCTACTTGATTAGAAATCTCCCCCCGGACGGCCATTTAAAGCTGAAAAACCCGGACATGTCCGGGGAAACCCGGACGGATGGTAACCCTAGAATAGAGAGAACTGTGAGACTTGAAGTGCCTTTCAGTTCAGTTTCTTGTTAGATCCAATTGCATGCCCTGTGGCCATTTTCAAAAACATTTGTGAACTGCAGGCCTAGGAAGTGAAACCCATCTCAAAGCAGGGCACTTCCATGTAGGGTGACCAGACAGCAAATGTGAAAAATCGGGACGGGGTGGGGGGTAATGGGAGCCTATATAAGAAAAAGACCCCAAAATCGGGCCTGTCCCTATAAAATCGGGACACCTGGTCACCCTACTTCCATGTCAGTTACAGAGATTGTTGGAATTCAATTTCCTACTTTAGTTGGTTGAATATTTTCATACAAATTGACCTCCCATCATGAGAGATATTGATACTGCATCTTGTTGCCAACTTTGGACTATTCAAAGCTTTTCAAAGGGACTATTTTCCTGAACAAAGGAAATTAATTAAAGGAGATGCTTTTAAATTACAAAGTGTAAGTGCATCCATCAAGTGCAAGAGAATCTGTGGCGTTCCCTAAACCACAGATTCACTTTTGCATGGGACCATACTTCCTAAACTACTGCAAAATGTACATAAAATAAATGTATCTATAACCTATACAGGAAAAGCTAGCAACAGCGTAACAAGACAACACTAATGTACCTTGGATTCCTTTTATCTTAATTACAGTAGACTCAATATGGTATTAATTGGTGATATTATATGATTAATTTGGTATTAATTAGTGGTATTACAAAAGATCAGAGGACATTTCAGGAAAGTGAAAGATCATCCAATGCAACAGACTATCCTCATTTTAAAATGTATCTTAAGCAAAGTTGAAGGGGAGGTAGGGTTGCCAATTTTGGTTGGACATATTCCTGGAGGTTTCTTAGCATGACATAATCGTTAATTAATGATTAATCTTTATTTCCTGAAAACTCCAGGCCAATCCTGGAAGGTTGGCAATTGTCAGGGAGGAGGTTTGGTTTTTTCACCATGACCTTCAATCCCTTTCTTCTGAAGAAAATACCCAAACCTGTTACAAATGTGCCAAGGGATCATTAAATAGCCACATAGCACAGACAAGAACGCCACTGGATATTTCAAAGTCTCATCCAAAGCACACACAGTAAGCAGTAGTGTATTCACATTTATCTATCTTACAAAGAGAGTTGACCCTGCCAGGATTCCAACCTCTTCCCCCAGGAAGTCTACTTGGTTCAAATGCAAAGTTACCACTACTAAGCCACACTACAGCTTTACTAACTTACCCCGAAATCCTCCCCTTGGATGTACACACCCAGTTCCAATGAGAACCTTGGACTAGAGTTTGAACTGGCAAATCTGTACTCCTGTAACTATGCTCTTGAAGTCAATTATTCACATGAGTAAAGACTGTCTGTGCCAAGGTTTGGGGGTCTAAGTCTCCAGAGAGAATGGCAGGGGAGAGAGTGTGTTGACTTCTAAGTTGCTTAGATTACATGCTCCTCAGGATAGACGCTGGTCTCTTACTTTGCGTTTGTACAGTGCCTAATGCTATGGGTCCCTGGTCTCAGTTGGGGCCTATATGCACCACTGTCATAGAAAAATGATAACTCTGCAGTACTGATCTCAAAATTCCCTTCCCCTGTTTAATGAACATTCATTATTTTACTAGTCTTCAATACACCACAGTGTGTAAGCCAGTTTTTGTTTTTCCTAACGACATGGATTTTAGTGGGGGGGGTTCCCACCAACTGCCGGTTCCTTTCAAGCCAGACCCCTATTCATTTAGCCTCTTTTAATTATCCTGATTTCTAAATATGTGGAACAGCTAGACTTTCAAATCCAGCCCTACTATAATTTTATCTAACAACTCCCCACACCCTCAGAAGGGAAATCTTTCATTTTAATTGCATATTAGATTTTAATTTCTAAGAGTAGGCAGCTATTTATTCATCCAGCTAATTGTTCTGAGAAACAAAGAGGCCTAGTGTATCACTACTGAATTAAGAATTCGTTAGCGACTATCTGTATTGCATTTTGAAGTCCTAGGACCAGACCCTGCTCTCAGTCACCCCAGTGTAAATCCAGAGTGACTCAACTGATTTTAATAGAGAGTGACTGTGGATACACCATGGACAAGAGCAGCATTTGGCCCCTGATTTTCTATCGTCTTAGCTCAGATCTACAGCCAAATGTAGGACGGGGACTGTCCTACATGTTTACTTGTCAGTAAAGAAGCAATCCCAATATGCATTTTTAGGCCTTGTATGCCAAACTATGACCTTTTTTTGCAGATGCCTCTAAAAATACTGTAGCACTTTAGAGGTTCATTCCACAGGCAGAATAAACAGAATTTCCCCAGGACATATGTATTGTTAGCAAAAATAAAGGGTCCAATCCTGA
>NW_020685656.1:0-1723 GCF_002925995.2 Terrapene triunguis
TGCAACAGGCTGGTCGGCACCTGGCTCAGACTGACAATGCTGCGTCCGCCCAGAGTGGGCGGCTCTGAGCTGCTGGCGTCTCTGGAAGGCCCCCATCACCTGGCACAGACCCCACAGGTCTCAGCAGCCTCCCCAGCCAGCCCACGGGCAGGCCGAGGACCTGACTGTCTCTGGGCCCATCGCTCAGTGCAGAGCGATGCCGGGGAGGGAGGATGGGCTGCACCGAGCCATCCTGGGGGCAGGGGAGCCTGAGACAGCATCTCCCCATGGGGCAGGGTCCCTCCCTCTGGAGCAGAGCGGCCCAGGGTGGGGGCAGAACCCTGGGGCTGGAGCCTCCCAGTAACCCAGCACCAGCAGCCTCCAGCCAGGAGCAGATCCGCCAGTAGAGGGGGTGCAGCCCCCGTGTCACCGGGGGAGCCTTGCTGGCCGGGCGAGCCGAAAACCACAAGGGCTGGGTGTGGCTCGGTCGCACCTCCAGAGCCGCCGAACTCCGCTCCCGCCCACGCGCCCCCAGCAGGCCGGGCACTCACCATGTGGCCGCTTTGAACGCCCAGGTGCTTTGCTTTCCCAGGCATGCCTCAGCGGGGGGCTGTGCGGGCAGGGAGCATGGGGCTCGGCGGGCAGGCCCCGCGCAGGCCAGCAGGCTGCGGGCGGCCCCGGCGGGAGGAGCGGCACAGCACACTCACTGCCAGGCTCACAGGGCTGCTCACTACCTCTTTTCGCTACCGCAGGAAGTGTCACTATGGAAACCAAACCGCAGCTAGAACTGGGGTTTGCAGAGGAACCTCCCTCCCTGCAGCACAGCCCCCCCCCCCCGCACCCCCCCCCTCCCCCCCCCCGCAGCGAGGCCAGCCCCCCACCCTAGGGCCACATGCCCCGGGGCCCGGCTCTGAACCCCAGCACCGCTGCTCCCCCAGCAGACGGGGCCTGGGCGCTCAGAGGTGGCAGCTGGCCCTGGCCGAGGCCCCTGCACTCGAGGAAAGGAGAGCCACAAACACAGGACAAAGCCACGGAGCTCACGGGAACAGCCTGCTGATGGGCATGGGGGCTACTCAAGTGATGAGAACCTGGAGAGACCAGATCCCTCTAAGGTACGTCACTGTCAGAGCCCCTCCCTGCAGCGTCCGAGCCCCTCACAGCCAGTACTGCATCGGTCCCCCGACGCCCGGGCAGCAGGGCCGGGCCCTCGTTCCCGTCGCTCCCCCGAAGCCCGGTAGCAGGGCTGGGCCCTCGTCCCTGTCGCTCCCCCGACCCCCCGGGCAGCAGGGCCGGGCCCTCGTCCCCGTCCCCGTCGCTCCCCCGACACCCGGGCAGCAGGGCTGGGCCCTCGTCCCCGTCGATCCCCATCGCTCCCCCAACGCCCGGGAGCCGCGCCCGGCCCTCCCCCCCGTCGCCCCCCGGCGCGCCCCCGACGCCCGGGCAGCAGGGCCGGGCCCTCGTCCCCGTCGCTCCCCCGACGCCCGGGCAGCAGGGCCGGGCCCTCGTCCCTGTCGCTCCCCCGACGCCCGGTAGCAGAGCTGGGCCCTCGTCCCCATTCCGTCGCTCCCCCAATGTCCGGTAGCAGGGCTGGGCCCTCGTCCCCTTCCCGTCGCTCCCCCGACGCCCGGTAGCAGGGCTGGGCCCTCGTCCCCATCGCTCCCCCGACGCCTGGTAGCAGGGCTGGGCCCTCGTCCCCATCGCTCCCCCGACGCCCGGGCAGCAGGGCTGGGCCCTTGTCCCCGTC
>NW_020685657.1:0-1596 GCF_002925995.2 Terrapene triunguis
TTCCCTTTTTTAAAGATGGGCACTACATTAGCCTTTTTCCAGTCATCTGGGACCTCCCCCGATCGCCATGAGTTTTCAAAAATAATGGCTAATGGCTCTGCAATCTCATCCGCCAACTCCTTTAGCACCCTCGGATGCAGCGCATCCGGCCCCATGGACTTGTGCAAGTCCAGTTTTTCTAAATAGTCCCGAACGACTTCTTTCTCCACAGAGAGCTGGTCACCTTCTCCACATATTGTGCTGCCCAGTGCAGCAGTCTGGGAGCTGACCTTGTTCGTGAAGACAGAGGCAAAAAAAGCATTGAGTACATTAGCTTTTTCCACATCCTCGGTCACTAGGTTGCCTCCCTCATTCAGTAAGGGGCCCACACTTTCCTTGACTTTCTTCTTGTTGCTAACATACCTGAAGAAACCCTTCTTGTTACTCTTAACATCTCTTGCTAGCTGCAACTCCCAGTGTGATTTGGCCTTCCTGATTTCACTCCTGCAAGCCTGAGCAATATTTTTATACTCCTCCCTGGTCATTTGTCCAATCTTCCACTTCTTGTAAGCTTCTTTTTTGCGTTTAAGATCAGCAAGGATTTCACTGTTTAGCCAAGCTGGTGGCCTGCCATATTTACTATTCTTTCTACACATCGGGATAGTTTGTTCCTGCAACCGCAATAAGGATTCTTTAAAATACAGCCAGCTCTCCTGGACCCCTTTGCCCTTCATGTTATTCTCCCAGGGGATCCTGCCCATCTGTTCCCTGAGGGAGTCAAAGTCTGCTTTTCTGAAGTCCAGGGTCCGTATTCTGCTGCTCTCCTTTCTTCCTTGTGTCAGGATCCTGAACTCGACCATCTCCTGGTCACTGCCTCCCAGGTTCCCATCCACTTTTGCTTCCCCTACTAATTCTTCCCTGTTTGTGAGCAGCAGGTCAAGAAAAGCTCTGCCCCTAGTTGGTTCCTCCAGCGCTTGCACCAGGAAATTGTCCCTTACACTTTCCAAAAACTTCCTGGATTGTCTGTGCACCGCTGTATTGCTCTCCCAGCAGATATCAGGGTGATTAAAGTCTCCCATGAGAACCAGGGCCTGCGATCTAGGAACTTCTGCTAGTTGCCAGAAGAAAGCCTCGTCCACCTCATCCCCCTGGTCTGGTGGTCTATAGCAGACTCCGACCACGACATCACCCTTGTTGCTCACACTTCTCAACTTTATCCAGAGACTCTCAGGTTTTTCTGCAGTTTCATACCGGAGCTCTGAGCAGTCATACTCCTCTCTTACATACAACGCAACTCCCCCACCTTTTCTGCCCTGCCTGTCCTTCCTGAACAGTTTATATCTATCCATGACAGTACTCCAGTCATGTGAGTTATCCCACCAAGTCTCTGTTATTCCAATCACATCATAGTTCCTTGACTGTGCCAGGACTTCCAGTTCTCCCTGCTTGTTTCCCAGGCTTCTTGCATTTGTGTATAGGCACTTAAGATAACACATCGATCGTCCCTCTTTCTCAGCATGAGACAGGAGTCCTCCCCTCTTGCGCTCTCCTGCTCGTGCTTCCTCCCAGGATCCCATTTCCCCACTTACCTCAGGGCTTTGGTCTCCTTCCCCCGGT
>NW_020685658.1:0-1468 GCF_002925995.2 Terrapene triunguis
AAAAGTGCGGCCCCCAAAGGGCCAAAATGCTGCCCCTTGAAAAGTGCGGCCCCCAAAGGGCCAAAATGCTGCCCCTTGACAAGTGTCGCCCCAAGCACATGCTTGGAATGCTGGTGCCTAGAGCTGGCCCTGGTGGTGCGGCGTGCTTTGGAGACACAGGGACAGGGATCAAGTAGGAATAGGAGGAGCAAAGGAAATTCTGAATGAGCCTCAGGACTGCTTTGCACCAAGGCCTCCCTTAGGGGCGTGGCAGGAACCTCCTGACCTGAACTGGACAAAGGGCTGGAGAGCGCTCTTGCTGGAGTCCTGCTGCAGTAAAAGTTCCCAGGGCCTCCCACCGGAGTCTTTCGGCCTTAGCAGTCCTGAGCATTTTGGCTGCAGCGCTGCAGATGAAGGCTAGGAGCTGTGGGGCGAAGGGAGGGGCACTGGGCTGGGAGTCAGGAGACCTGGGGTCTGTTCTCAGCTCTGCCATTGCCCTGCTGAGTGACCTTGGGCCAATCGTCTCCCTTCCTTGTGCCTCAGTTTCCCCTCCCACCCTTTGTCTTGTCTGTTTAGACCAGGGGCGGGCAGACTTTTTGGCCTGAGGGCCACATCGGGTTTCTGAAATTGTATGGAGGGCCTGTTAGAGGAAGTTGTGCCTCCCCAAACAGCCAGGCGTGGCCTGGCCCCCTGCCACCTATCTGGCCCCCTCTGCTTCTCGCTCCCTGATGGCCCCCCCCGCCCCCCCCCCCCCCCCCCCCCCCCCCCCCTCCCCGGCCCTCACCCCCCCCCCCCCCGGGACTCCTGCCCCATCCACCCATCCCTGTCCCCTGACCATCCCCCGCCGCCCCATCCAACCCTTTCTCTCATTCCTGACTGTGCCCCCGGGACCCCTGCCCCATCCAACCACCCCTTCTCCCTGACCACTCCCGGGAACCTCTGCCCCTGACTGCCCCCCGCTGCCCCATCCAACCCCCCCTCCTTCCTGACTGCCCCTCGGGACCCCTGCCCTCATTCAACTCCCCTGTTTCCCTCCCTCTGACCGCCCTGACCCCTATCCACACCTCCGCCCCCTGACCACCACCTCAAACTCCCCTGCCCCCTCCCCCACCCCCCCCCCCCCCCGCCCCCTGCCCCCTTACTGCACTGCCTGGAGCACCGGTGGCTACAGCCGCGTCGCCCAGAACACCGGGTCAGGCAGCCGCGCCGCCCGGCTGGAGCCAGCCACGCCACTGCACAGCACAGAGCACCGGTCAGGCAGCCGCGCCGCCCGGCTGGAGCCAGCCACGCCACCGCACAGCACAGAGCACCGGGTCAGGCCGCCGCGCCGCCCAGCTGGAGCCAGCCACGCCACCGCACAGCACAGAGCACCGGGTCAGGCCGCGGCTCTGCAGCTGCACTGCCTGGCAAGAGCTCGCAGCTCCACCGCCCAGAGCATTGCTCCAGTGGCACAGTGAGCTGAGGCTGCGGGGGAGGGGGCTAGCTTCCC
>NW_020685659.1:0-1351 GCF_002925995.2 Terrapene triunguis
GGATGCAGGGGGTGAGGGCTCTGGGGTGGGGCTGGGGATGAGGGGTTTGGGGTGTGGGAGGGGCTCAGGGCTAGGGCGGAGGGTTGGGGTGCGGAGGTGAGGGCTACAGGGTGGGGCTGAGGATGAGGGGTTTGGGATGTGGGAGGGGCTCAGGGCTAAGGCGGAGGGTTGGGGTGCAGGGGTGAGGGCTACAGGGTGGGGCTGGGGATGAGGAGTTTGGGGTGTGGGAGGGGCTCAGGACTAGGGCAGAGAGTAGGGGTGCGGGGGGGGTGAGGGCTCTGGCTGGGGGGGTGGGCTCTGTGGTGCAGGTAGGCTGCCCCGGGGCTGGGGCCAGAGAGGAGGACTCCCCCCAGCCCTCTCCCCGCCGGCAGCAGCAAGCTCCGGGAGAGCCGGTCCCCCCCCCCCCCAGCACTCTCACCCCCACCACTGTCACTGCACGTGCTCCTAGGGCCCCTCTCAGGTCCAGGGGGTTACACTTCCCCAGAGCAAGAAATCCTCATTCAAAAACAAGAGTGACAAGTGTTCAGAGGGAAAACCAACAAACTTTTCCTTGCCCTCAACTCCGGAGAGAGATTACGGGGGGTGGGGAGGAGGCAGGGAGACTTCACGCTGCACCCCGGGAGAAGCCCTGAGAGGAGCCGCTCCCGTGCGGAGGTGCAGCGAGGAGTCCGGCTGGCCGTGGGGCAGCAGGAGGCCACACTGCACCCAGGGAGACAGAGGGGAAGCAGCTGGCTCAGTGGGACGGGGGAGGAGGAGAAGCAGTAAAGTTGTTTGCAGCGAGGAGACAGGAAAACAGCCCGAGTTTCTCCCCCCGAAGTGGAGATGGGGAGGAGGAAGCGGACGGGGGTCGGAGTGCCCCGGCTACAGCCACACAGAAGGGAAACTAGCAAAAGAAAAGCAAAGCAGAGGAGAGGAAGGGACAGAAAAAGCCCAGAGCAGCTGAGCAGCCACTTGGCACTCTCTGAGCTGCTGCAGTCACTCACTCACTCACTCACTCACTCACAGAATCTCAGGGTTGGAAGGGACCTCAGGAGATATCTAGTCCGACCCCCTGCTCAAAGTAGGACCAATGCTCCTCTGAACCTCCACCCAACCTCCACAGCCTGCCTCTGGAGCCACTCCCTTTTGTAGCCGGCCGCGGCAGCGGCCAGGAAGGGAGCGCAGTGGCAGGGCAGCTGCCCGCTGCCCAGGGCGCAGGCAGGGACACTCCGGGTCAGGCACACGGGGCTGGGGGAGGCTCCAGGGGCGACAGACGGGGCTGGGGGAGAGACCCGGCCCCGAACATTGGTGGAGCCGGGCCCCCGGGCCCTGAATATTGCTGGAGCACGGGCACCACGGGCCCTTATAACTC
>NW_020685660.1:0-1522 GCF_002925995.2 Terrapene triunguis
AGAGGTCTATAAAATCATGAATGGTGTGGAGAAAGTGAATAAGGAAGGGTTATTTACCCCTTCAAATAACACATGAGCAGGGGTCACCTGATGAAATTAATAGGCAGCAGGTTTAAAATAAACAAAAAGAAGTACTTCTTCACACAATGCACAGTCAACCTGTGGAACTCATTGCCAGGGAATGCTGTAAAGGCCAAAACCATAAATGGATTAAAAAAATAATTATATAAATTAATGGAAGATAGGTCCATCAGTGGCTATTAGCCAAAATGATCAGGGATACAAACCCATGCTCTGGACGTCCCTGAGCCTCTGACTTCCAGATGCAGGGACTGGACAATAGGGGATGGATCATTGGATGCTTGTCCTGTTCTGTTCATTCTCTTTGAAGCATCCAGCACTGGCCACTGTTGGAAGATATGATACTGGGTTAGATGGACCATTGGTCTGACCCAGTATGGCCATTCTTAAGTTCTTATGCTACAATATAGGTAAGTAACCATTTTTTCCTTTAGGGGAAGAAGCACATACACTGGAGTGAATTGTTTTAGTAAGGTTCTAGATTTTTTTTTTTAATTAAATATACACGCTGCTATGTATTTATGTTAGAGAAAGCAAGGTCAAAGAAATCCCCCTTAGACGTGGAGAGGAAGGTGGTGAGGTTTGTGATGCTCCTTAGTTATTTGAGGAATTTATTCCACAGTCTCAGACTGGCCCCTCAGAAAGTTCCGTTTCCTGCACAGGTGAGCTTTTCCCTTATTGTTGAAAGTTACAGTGTGCCCAAGGAGTGCAAATGTCTATTACAGCCTTCTCCAGAGCTGTAGGCAGTATTTTTGATATCCTGGACACAGGGCATGGAGTGCCTTGGAGATAAGGACTGAGAACTTGAGTCAGCCCTTGCTAACATAGCAATCCTAGTTCTTTGTTCCTTGCTAGCATGGCACAGCCCTTCCCAACATGCCATCCAGTGGCCCCATCCTCCCTGTAGGGCTTCGGCTTTCCTAATGTGCTTCCATGTGCCTGATGGTAGTTTTCTCATTTCAAAATTCTGTGGCCCTGTCCTTCCCACCATAGCACCCAATGGCTCATACTCTTCACTGCTGGGCCCTGTCTGTCCTGCCACAACACCCACTGGCCTGTGCCCCTCCTCCACCTCCTTTCTGTTAGTCTCAAAGGTGCCACAGGACCCTCTGTTGCTTTTTACAGATTCAGACTAACACGGCTACCCCTCTGATACTCCTCCACCCCAGCACCCAATGGTCCATACCTGTCTATCACAGCACCCAATGCTCCCTACCCATCTATCACAGCACCCAATGGCCCATACCCGTCTGTCACAGCACCCAATGGCCCATACCCATCTATCACAGCACCCAATGGCCCATACCTATCACAGCACCCAATGGCCCATACCGATCTATCACAGCACCCAATGGCCCATACCCGTCTATCACAGCACCCAATGGCCCATACCTCTCTATCACAGCACCCAATGGCCCATACCCCTCTATCACAGCACCCA
>NW_020685661.1:0-4225 GCF_002925995.2 Terrapene triunguis
AAAAATAGATCTCTCTCTCTCTCTCACTGACTGTCTCTCAGGGACAAATGAAAAACAAATGCAGAATCCATCTATTCATCTAATTATTTGTTGTTACTTCTTTCCCTCTATTTATCTTTATTCTTATTTCTTCTATTAATTTGTTGTTACTTTTACCTAACTTGCTAGCTATGTGCTGTTACTTCAATTCCTTTCTATTAGTCTGATTTATATTATGTTCATTTTGTTGGCATAAATTGTCCCAGAGAGTCAAAGGCGTTGAATTCTCCCTGTCACTGTACAACACTGAACAGTCAAAAAATGGTTCCGGATTTTGGGTACAGAGACCGCAGCCTGTTTAGTCCCATGGCACATGCCCGGGAAAATCCATGCCAAAGATTAGCAATGTATTGACTAGGATACACAAGGAAAGGAATCAAAGCAAGACATAAAGCATATGGAAATTGAAACAGAGTGGCTCTGTAAAACAACCATTATTAAAACTCACCCAAGTTCTTTTTTTCAGAGAGACGGTATTAATTAGAGCTTGTCAACATGGTGCAGTAGTCAATGGGAGAGGGCTGTATACTCTACTGTGCACTAGCTTGTCATACTCCCAATGGAACCTAGGGCATACTGATGTAGTTCTGTTTCAAACAATATTATTTTAATATGCACTAGGGATCTTTTAGTGCAGGCCAGCAGAGTCCACATGGGCCAGTTAGTGCACACCCCTCTGCTGCAGCCTAAGGCACCATATAGACAAGTCCTCAGAGTCTCTTATTCTGTCAGGCAATTCATTGCTGAATGTCAATCAAACCCCTGTGAATGGTGATTACTTTACCTGATTTTGAAAAGAATGACAGACACAAAGTGGGGAAACAGAAGATCAGCTGTACTGGGTCAGACCAATAGTCCATCTAACCCAGTACCCTGTTGTCATAGGTTTTACCCCCACTCTGAACGTTAGGGTACAGATGTAGGGACCTGCATGAGAACCTCTAAGCTTAACTACCAGCTTAGATCTGGTTTTGCTGCCACCACCCAAATTATTTATGAGTCATTTGGGAAACTCTGTCTACCTCCCCCCCAGAATATCTCCCTCCCAAGTACCACAACCCTTCCCTGGGTAGCCTTGAGAGACTCCTCCACCAATTCCCTGGTGAACACCGATCCAAACCCTTGGATCTTAAAACAAGGAGGAATTAATCATTCCCCCCGCCTTTACCCCCACTAATCCCTGGGGAGTCCAGATCCAATCCCTTTGGATCTTAAAACAAGGAAAAATCAATCAGGTTCTTAAAAAGAAGGCTTTTAATTAAAGAAAAGAAAGGTAAAAGAAAAACCTCTGGGAGATAGCATACAAGCTGATCTCACAGACAACAGATTCAAACACACAGAGGATGTTCCCCTGGGCAAAACCGTAGTTACACAAAAGAATACCCAATTTGATTATCCTTTTTATGCACAAGACAAGTTAGAAAAGAAAATAAACATAAGCTAATTCCTTCACTAATACTCACTATCCTGATAAGAGGCTGGTTCCTTGATCTTTTCCACTCCAGCCAAAACTGAAACTAAACTGAGACGAAGGGAACTTCCCTCCTTCCTTTTGAAACATCTTATCCCCGCATTGGTTCCTCTGGTCAGGTGTCAGCTAGGCTAGGTGAACTTCTTAACCATTCACAGGTAAAAGAGGCATTAACCCTTAACCATCTGTTTATTACACCTATCTTCTGACAGGGGCAGTTGGCAGATGCTTCAGAGGGAATGAACAGAACAGGGCAATTTTCAAGTGTAACTAGGTTCCTCATTTTTGAGTAGTTCCCCTTTTTGAAGTTAAATGCTACTATGGTGGGCTTCTTTGGTAGTTCCCACCCACCAACCTGTGGATATTAAATTTAATTACATTATGGTCACTATCGCCGAGCAATTCCGCTATATTCATCTCTTGGACCAGATCCTGAGTGCCACTTAAATCAAGAATTGCCTCTCCCCTTGTGGGTTCCAGCACTAGCTGCTCCAAAAAGCAGTCATTAGTGGTGTTTAGAAACTTTATCTCTGCATCCCATCCTGAGGTGACATGTACCCAGTCAATTAGAGGATAATTTGAAATCCCCCTTCATTACTGAGTTTTCTCCCGTTATAGCCTCTCTAAGTTCCCTGAGCGTTTCATAGTCACTATCACCATCCTGGTCAGGTGGTCTGTAGTATATTCCTACTGCTATACCCTGATTATTCAAACATGGATTTGCTATCTATGCAAATTCTATGGTACAGTTTGATTCATTTCAGATTTTTATTCTATTTAAGTCTATACTTTCTTTCATGTGTAGTGCCCCTCCTACACCAGCATGACCTACTCTGTCCTTCCTTCATATTTTATACCCTGGTGTTACCGTGTTCCACTGATTCTCACTGCTCCACCAAGTTTCTGTGATGTCAATTATCTCAATATCCTCCTTTAATACCAGGCATTCAAGTTCACCAATTTTAGTGTTTAGACTTCTAGCATTTGTATATGAGCACTTATAAAATTTGTCAATATTTAGTTGTCTGCCTTCATGTGATGTAATTGAATGGGACTTTTTTAGGCTTGGCTGTTTCTGTTCTGTTCCTACCTGTCATAGAATCATAGAATCATAGAAGATTAGGGTTGGAAGAGACCTCAGGAGGTCATCTAGTCCAACCCCCTGCTCAAAGCAGGACCAACACCAACTAAATCATCCCAGCCAGGGCTTTGTCAAGCCGAGCCTTAAAAACCTAGAAGGATGGAGATTCCACCACCTCCCTAGGTAACCCATTCCAGTGCTTCACCACCCTCCTAGTGAAATAGTATTTCCTTATAGCCAACCTAGACCTCTCTCAGTGCAATTTGAGACCATTGCTTCTTCTTCTGTCACCTGCCACCACTGACAGCAGCCTAGTTCCATCCTCTTTGGAAATCCCCTTCAGGTAATTGAAGGCTGCTATCAAATCCCCCCTCACTCTTCTCTTCTGCAGACTAAACAAGCCTGGTTCCCCCAGCCTCTCCCCGTAAGTCATGTGCCCCAGTCTCCTGATCATTTTTGTTGCCCTTCGCTGGACTCTCTGCAATTTGTCCACATCCCTTCTGTAGTGGGGGTCCCAAAGCTGGACGGAATTCTCCAGATTGGCCTCACCAGTGCCTAATAGAGGGGAATAATCACTTCCCTCGATCTGCTGGCAATGCTCCTACTAATGCAGCCCAATATGCCGTTAGCCTTCTTGGCAACAAGGGCAAACTGCTGACTCATATCCAGCTTCTCATCCACTGTAATCCCCAGGTCCTTTTCTGCAGAACTGCTGCTTAGCTAGTCTGTCCCCAGCCTGTAGCAGTGCAAGGGATTCTTCCTTCCTAAGTGCAGGACTCTGCACTTGTCCTTGTTGAACCTCATCAGATATCTTTTGGCCCAATCCTCCAATTTGTCTAGGTCACTCTGGACTCTATCCCTACCCTCCAGCCTATCTACATGTCCCTCTAGCTTCTATCAGCTTTATCAACGTCTATCCTCTCCTCTTTATGAGAATATAGAGAATCCCCTGTGACGTTGTGCTGTCTATGGTTTTATAAAAATATGATAATAAGTGAATATAATGTAACTAGAATATGCTTCATGGAAAAGGTCTCTTGTGAGGTATCATTACAAAGCTTATCATCTACTGAGTGTGATCATCCTATGTGTATAAATGTACCACTCTTGTATCTGAAACTAGAAATATGAAATATAACTCTGAGGGCCTATTGTAATTATGCGAAGTGTGGGCCATTAACAGTGGTTTGGAATCTTGATGACTCCCATTAACCAGGACCATTGTCTAGAGATGGCTGTGTTTTACCTGTGAGTCTTGCTGTATATGTGTGTGCTGCAAGTGCGTAACGAAGTCTTGCAGTGACATGTGATCATGTCACCTGAACTGGAATCCATCTTTAACCTGGTGCTTTTCCAGTGAGGGGGTGAGGGTGGACACCCAGAGGGACAAAGGGTTCCCACCTTATGCAAAAGATATATAAAGGGGTGGAACAGAACAAAAGGGGAGAGGAGCCATCATGAAGAATCCCCTAGCTACCACCTGAGCTGGAACAAGAGCTGTACCAGTTCAAATATTACATTTCAGTAAAACTGAAACATTTTGTTCAATTTTCAATATTTTGTTTTTTACTTTATATCTTATTTTACATTATTTTTATCTGACCTTTTTTATTTTATAAAATGACTCCTCATGC
>NW_020685662.1:0-3130 GCF_002925995.2 Terrapene triunguis
GCTGTTGAAGTCTCCAGATCGTGATCTAAAGACTTCAAGTTGCAGAGAATCTTCCAGCTTGCGACCCCTGCCCTATGCTGCGGAGGAAGGCGAAAAACCTCCAGGGCCACTGCCAATCTACCCTGGAGGAAAATTCCTTCCCGACCCCAAATATGGCGATCAGCAGAACCCCGAGCATACAGGCAAGATTCTCTAGCCAGACCCTCATTTTACCAGCGATGGCCGTTATTGCCTAATTGACTAAAATCCCCTTATCCCATCAAACCATTCCCTCCATAAACTTATCTAGCCTAATCTTGAAGCCAGAGAGGTCTTTCGCCCCCACCGTTTCCCTCGGAAGGCTGTTCCAAAATTTCACCCCTCTGACGGTTAGAAACCTTCGTCTAATTTCAAGCCTAAATTTCCCCACGGCCAGTTTATATCCATTCGTTCTCGTGTCCACATTAGCACTGAGCTGAAATAATTCCTCTCCCTCCCTGGTATTTATCCCTTTGATATATTCAAAGAGAGCAATCATATCCCCCCTCAGCCTTCTTTTGATTAGGCTAAACAAACCAAGCTCCTCGAGTCTCCTTTCATAGGAAAGATTTTCCATTCCTCGGATCATCCTAGTGGCCCTTCTCTGTATTAGACAAGATGATCAGGGATGCAACCCCATGCTCTAGGTGTCCTTAAGCCTCCAACTGCCAGATGCTAGGACTGTATGACAGGGGATGGATCACTCGAAATTGCCTTGTTCTGTTCATTCCCTCTGAAGCATCTGGCACTGGCCACTGTCAGAGACAGGACACTGGGCTAGATGGACCATTGGTCTGACCCAGTATGGCTGATCTTATGTTATGACATGTGTGTAGATGTGCTTTTGTACATGCAAATGGTACATGTGCTATTTGCTGATACTGTTTGAGAAATCACTTTACATTTTTGAACCAAAATTTCAAGGGCTTCAGGCACTCACGGCTACAGTGTATATATTTCTGTCATTCTGAAACTTGACAAATCCCATTGTTGTCGTCACACAAATGTGTATTGTGTTACATAGGGTAACCAGACAGCAAGTTTGAAAAATCTGGACGGGGGTGGGGTGGTAATAGGTGCCCATATAAGACAAAGCCCCAAATATCAGGACTGTCCCTATAAAATCGGGACATCTGGTCACCCTAGTGTTACAGCATGGAGCAATGTGTTGCTAATCTATATTCAGCTCAACAAAATAGTTTTTATGTCGATTTTACCTCGGAGACCATGCAAGCAGCATTAAGGCAACGAGGCCAAATCCATCCTCTATTGACTTCAATGGAGCTGCCCCAGAGATGAGTTTGAGCCAGCATCTTTTGCGGGGCTAGCATGGCAATATGGCTGCTTTAGTTGGTCCCCTAATCACACCAGAGTCCACCATAGTGGTCCCTGCTGCAATGCAGCTCAGAGGCTGGGAATGGGAATGGCCTGACACCATAGGTGTGCGCAGCACATTTCATTAGGGTGTGCACCCAGGGAGTCCCGCCCAAGCCCCGCCCCCATTCCAATCCACACCCTCCTACTTCCCACCCCCTGACTGCCCCCCTCAGAACCCCAACCCCCCCTGCTCCTTGTCCCCTGACTGCCCCCTCCTGGGACGCTGCCCCTAACTGCCCCCCAGGACCCCACCCCCTATCTAAGCCTCCATGCTCCTTGTCTCCTGACTGCCCCCTCCTGAGACCCCCCCACTCTAACTGCCTCCCTAGGACCCTACCCCCTACCTGTCCCCTGACTGCCCTGACCCTTAGCCACACCCCCGCCCCCAGACAGACCCCCGGGACTCCCACGCCTATCCAACCACTCCCTGCCTCCTGACAGAATCCCCAGAACTCCCAACCCATTCAACTCCCCTGCTCCTTATCCCCTGCCCGCCACCTCCAGAGAACCCCCCTGTCCCCAATCACCCCCAGGACCCCACCAACTATCCAACCCCCCTGTCCCCTGACAGCCCCAACCCCTAGCCACACCCCTGCTCCCTGACAGGCCCCCTGGGACTTCCACATCCTATCCAAAGCCCCCATTCCCCGTCCCCTGACTGCCCCCGAGACCGTCAGGCCCATATCCAACCCCCCTGACCCGGCCCCGCCCCCTTACCACGCCACCGCTCAGAATAGAGTCCCCACCAAATCCCACCCCCTGGACATCCCCTTGACCAATGACGTGATGGCACTTACGGGGCAGGCACAGAGAGTGCCAACCAAGCTGGAGTGCAATGGTGAAAGAGCGCTATGACTGACGTAAGTCAAAGGTCACGTGTAGCGCTGGGGAGGCAGCGATTGGCTGGGCGGGCCCGGGCAGGGGAATAAGGGGGGTCTTGGTAGCAGCATGGGGTTCACTGTGTGACACAATTACAACAACTTTGTGCAGCTGCTGGGGAAGTTTGTACAGGCAACAAATACACCCTGTGCAGGCGAGGGGGACCCTGTCACCCCGACTCATAGGTGCTGACTTTTGATTTTGCCGGTGGGTGCCCCATCCTGGCTTCACCCCCTTATCCAAGGCTCCACCCCCACTCCACCTATTCCTGCCCCATTCCCCTAGACCCCCCCTGAAAACCTCCTTCTTGCAAACTCCCTCCCCTAAATGCCTCCCACCAGTTGCTCACTCCTTTCTGCCCCTCCTGCCTTAAGGGCGAGGTGTGGGTGCTGGAGGATTACTCTGCCAGTTTTGAGGGGAGGCTATTTTCAACATTTATACTAAGGTTACCATATTTCAGCAAGCAAAAAAGAGGACGGGAGGAGCCCCGCCCTAGCCCCGCCCCTGTCCTGCCCTAGCCCCGCCCCTGCCCCTCCCACTTCCCACCCCCCTCAGAACCCCGAACCCTCCCGCCGCTTCTTGTCCCCTGACTGACCCCTCCTGGGACCCCTGCCCCTAACTGCCCCCCAGGACTCCACCCCCTACCTAAGCCTCCCTGCCTCTTGTCCCCTGACTGCCCCCTCCTGAGACCCTCCCCCCATCCTAACTGGCCCCCTAGGACCCTACCCCCTACCTGTCCCTTGACTCCCCCAACCCTTATCCACACCCCCAGACAGACCCCTGGGACTCCCACGCCCCATTCAACCACTCCCCACCCCCTGACAGCCCCCTCCAGAACTCCCGACCCATCTAAACC
>NW_020685662.1:3230-9980 GCF_002925995.2 Terrapene triunguis
CCCCCCCCCCCCCCGCTCCTTGTCCCCTGACCACCCCTCCTGGGACCCCTGCTCTTAACTGCCCTCCAGAACCCCACCCCCTACCTAAGCCTCCCTGTTCCTTGTCCCCTAACTGCCCCCTCCTGAGACCCCCCCACCCTAACTGCCTCCCCAGACCCTACTCCCTACCTGTACCCTGACTGCCCAAAACCTTATCCACACACCCCCAGAAAGCCCCCCCCCGAACTCCCGACCCCCCCTGCTCCCTGTCTCTTGACTGCCCACTCCAGAACCTCCCTGCCCCTTCTCCAACCCCCTGGCCCTGCTGCTCAGATCAGCGTGCTGGGGAGGAGGAGCAGGGGGAGGAGCTCCAGACTGCCGGTGCGAACGGCCGGCTGGTGATCTGCGAATGCAGGGAGGGAGTGCTCTCAGCTGCAGGGGAGAGGTGGGGGAAGCAGAGGAGTGGCTGTCTCTGGCTGTCGGAGCCCCATGTAAGTGGCACCATCCGGCCGGCTGCCCTGTTAGCCACGCGCGCTCTGCGTGGGGGGGGAAGTCCGGACATTTGCAAATTCCCCCCGGACGCTATTTTTAACTCTAAAAGCCGGACATGTCCGGGGGAATCCGGACGAATGGTAACCCTAATTTATACACTTTCATTCTAGTTATTGAAAGTGTGTCTATCATTGGTATCTCCCCTTCCTGATGTTTCCCAGTTCTTGCTCTCCACCTGCGTCCCTTTTCCCATCTCTCTCTGCTCCCCACTTCCTGGTAGCTCTGTTTAGCAGCTGCTCCCACCCACGCACTCAAAGCAGCTCTGTCTCCCCCGAACCCCACCCCCTGCAGCCAGCCTAGAAACTACATGCCCTGACACAGAGAGAAATTTAATTCAACAGCCCAGTATAGAAATGGCCCATTTATTCATCCTGCTGTGTGGCTGCTGTGTCGCTCCAGCTCTTCCCAATCCCAGGGCTGCAGCCCACCCCCGCTTTGACTCCTTCACACACTCTACAACTTTTGTGGGAGGGGAGCCCCTGGTGGGACCATGGCCAAAGGCAGGGGAGTGGGGGCCAGTTGCTTACTCCACCGGGCTGCAGCAGCCCAGCACCCTGAAGCAAGAGAAGCTCAGGTGTCCCAAGGTGAAGCAGGGCAGCATCTCCTGACCTGAAGCTGAAACAGGGGGATGGATGCAAGGGAAGGAATTCCCCAGGAGCTGGGGGGGGGGGAGGAAGGGGGATCCAGGGGAAGAGAATCAATCCTTCCTTACACTGGGAGGAGGGGATGCTGATCGGCGGGGGAGGGGATAAATTTCCTCTTGGAGGAAAAGCCCCTCAGGCAGGGTTGATCTGGGCATGGGGGAGGGGGAGACAGCTTTGAGCTGGGCAAGCATTACTTTCCCAGGCATAAGGGAACCGTAGGGGTTGGAAGCTCCCAGAGCCTCCATGGGAGGGGGCTGGGCAGCATCCGGGCTTGGGGAGGCTGCTCATTTGCAGCTGGGGCTGGAGTGAAGCCCCTCTGGACAGGTAAAGAAGGGGGAGGGGGCAAGCTGCGAGCCCCAGCCCAATTTCACTCAAAAGACACAAGGAAGAACTTTTCTTAAAGGAGCCATGTCCTTTGGTTTGTCCCCCTGCCTAGCACTAAGGGGGTCTGCAGCTGGTTTCTCCTGGCTGAAGGGGGAGCACAGGTCCTGGGGGAAACACCAGGGTGGGCTGAGACTGGCTGGCTCAGTCCTTGAGAAAGCCCCTGGCCCATACACCCCCCAGCAGTCCTCTGGAGCCAGCGCAGAAGCTGCCTGCCCATCTCCCCCTGCCAAGAGGCTGCCCACCCCTCTGCAGCTAGCCCAGAAGCTGCCGTGCCCTGGCTGCTGGTCCCCCCTAGCCCAGCTCCCTCTACCCTGAAAATCAGAAAGACTCAGGCTTGGTCTACACTAAAACCCCAAATCGAACTAAGGTACGCAACTTCAGCTACGTGAATAACGTAGCTGAAGTTCGAAGTACCTTAGTTCGAACTTACCTCGGTCCACACGCGGCAGGCAGGCTCCCCCGTTGACTCCGCGGTACTCCTCTGGAATACCGCAGTCGACGGCGAGCACTTCCTGGTTCGACTTATCGCGTCCAGACAAGACGCGATAAGTCGAACCCAGAACTTCGATTGCCAGCCGAACTAGCGGCTGGGTGTAGACATACCCTCACTCACCTCTGCCTGCAGTCTCCAAACTGCAGTAGGGGCAGGGGAAACAGCTGATGGGCAGGACTTCACGCCAAACACCTGATTGGCTGCAGCCAGCCAAAAAGCTGATGAGGGCTGCTGCAGCATGCTAAATAGCTAATTGGCAGTTGCCAACAGCTGATCTCCCCGGGCGTGCTAAGCAGCCTCCTCCTTGTCCTCCTCCCCACTCCGAGCCTCCAGCGGGGGAGGGGGGAGGAGCAGCCTTCCCAGATGGAGCTCAGGCATGATTAGGGTGTGCCTGGGCACACCCGGCACACCCTGTGCGCACGCCTATGCCTGACACATGCTGTACATAACCCCAAGTTCTCCAGAGCAGAATTATTTCATCTGGACAGACCACAGCTGTAAATTAGCTCTGACTTTTGCTGTGTTGTCCTCTTGCAGGATGTGCAACGGTTCTGGGCCGTGACCTTTAACATCCAGAACCAACCCTGCTGGGTACTGCCCACACCACGTCCACCCCCGCAGCCATGTCAAAGGACGAAGTGAGCTGCAAGCTGACGTCGGTCTACAAGCACAAGGAACGTAAGCCTAAGAAGCCCCATTACATCCCGAGGCCATGGGGGAAGCCTTACAACTACAAGTGCTTCCAGTGCCCTTTCACGTGCATGGAGAAGTCCCACCTGTATAACCACATGAAGTATAGCCTGTGCAAGAACTCGCTTTCTCTGCTCATCGAGTCCGATTGGCCCTACAAGAAGGGGAACTTGCTGCACCCTGAGCTCCGTCTCCTGCAGGCCACGGAGGCTTCCCGGCTCCACGGGAGGAGACACGAGCAAGAGGCCTGTGACTCCACGGCTGCGGTCGGAGGCATGGCTAATCCCAAGCAGGCCACGGATGGGGACAGCGAAGGTGACAAGGTGGCGGCAGCGGCTGAAGCCCTGCCTTCAAAAGGGATGACCGCAGATGCCAGCCAGTTCCAAGAGGAGGAGGAAGACGTCACCAGGCTGCTGAGGGAGATGGACGCAGGAGAGAAGAAGGAGAAAGTGAAGGAGACGGATTGCCCTGGTGAACCAGCCGAGCCAGACTCCCTGCTCTTCAGATTCAAGAACAAGAGGGACAAGCCTTGCAAAGAGGCTGAGCCTGACTTCATCATCACAGATGTTTTCTCCCTGAAGAACCACGCGACGAAGGGCAAGGAAATGGCTCCTCCAGAGTTAGAAGCTAAGCCAAAGCATTGCAAGGGGCCCAAAAAATGCCTGGGGAGTGGCGGGGTCCTCATGGAACAGTGGAAGCTGGTTGCCAATGGGCAAAGAAGGGGCACCACTGAAGTCTCCTCACCATGTGCCGAAGGCAACATCATCCCTTGCTATCCCCCTCCAGCCTACAGCGACTACCATGAACCTCAGGGCCTCAACCTCTCATTGCTGGGTATCAACTACCCGCTGAACCCCGGCCTCTTCTCCTATCTCGGTCCCAGCATGGCCAATAGCACCACGCCACACCCCCAGCTGGCCCAGCTGCCCTTCCTGGCCTCCACGGCCCAGCTGATGCACCCGCACTCTGCGCACTTCCAGCCCCTCCAGACCCCTGAGCGATCGGCCTTCCTCCCACGATTCTACTACCCCCTGCTCTTTGAACACACCTTCAGCTCAGCAGAAAGCAAGACAGTGTCAGGCAAAGCAGAGGCCCAGGCACCGGCAGGGTCTGCCATGCCCGCTCCTACCCAAGCCAAAACCCCTAACGAGCCACCAAAGGCGGGGCTGCTGAAGGTGCCAGTACTGAAGGCTAGTCTTCCTTGGGCAAAAGGTGTCAGGGAGGAGCCATCTCCTGACCTCAGCCATAAAGCCATGCTGGTCGAGGAGGAGGAGGAGAAATGGCTGGCCCAAGAAAAGGAAAGCAACTCGGCCTTGGGCATCAACAGCCTCTGCAAAAAGCCAGTGTCCAACATCTACCGGAACCTTATGGGGATAAAAGATGGGGCCCTTCTCCCCAACAGCATCAGGAAGGCGGAGTTACCAGTGGTCGCCTGCTTAGAGAACACTGGCTCCTCAGCCAGCTCCTTGAAGAGGAAGTTCACTGGGAGTGGACTTGAGTCCATGGGATCTGAAACACTGATGCCTGGAAAATTAGGCTACCAAACCAGGTAGGATACAGTCAGTCTCCTTATCTAATATCCCATCAGACTTTCCATAAACGATGAAGGAAGACTTATGCAGGGCTGCTGTCATCCCCTCCCTGTCCTTTCCCAATCATTGTTTTAATCACTTGCCTCTTAAAACTGAGTCCTGCACGAAAAAGGCAGATTACCGTCAGGACATGGCAGACTCACCTGCCAGTGGGGTCTCTCTGTGGCATCAGTGGGTTTTCTCCAACTCTTATAGTTCCTTTGTCCTTGTTGGAACCTGGAGTCTGCAGCTGCCATTAGGATCTTAGCAACTCAAGCAGTTCTTCCTCTCTCTCTGTAAAACCTAACAGTGGGCCAAATCCCAAGGCTCTCGCTCAGTTGTTATTCAGTCCCGATGCAGGCAAATTCCTGTGGACTTTGCCTGAGTACCTGAGTCAACACTGAATGAAGGCTTCAGCCTTTGGCTCCAGATTTATTAAAACAGGGGCTCGCTTTGTTATGACAAAGACAGCCGCGTAGGGTAGTGGACTGAGCACACAGCTAAGTGCTAAGAATACCTGGTCACCCATCCCAGCTTTGCCACCAGCGGCGGCTCCAGGCACCAGCGCTCCAAGCGCGTGCCTGGGGCGGCAAGCCGTGGGGGGCGCCCTGCCGGTCCCTGCGAGGGCGGCAGTCAGGCGGCCTTCGGCAGCATGCCTGCGGGAGGTCCGCCGGTCCCGTGGATTCGGCGGCAATTTGGCGGCGGTACTCCGAAGCTGTGGGACCAGGGACCTCCCACAGGCATGCCGCCGAAGGCAGCCTGCCTGCCGTGCTTGGGGCGGCAAAAAAACAAGACCCTCCCCTGTTTGCCACTGACCTGGGACCTGATTTTCCGGAATGCTGAGCACTCATAGCTTCCCAAGTGGTGCTGTGGATGCACTGCAGAAAATCAGGCCCTTGGTGTGTAGCTTTGGGCAAGTCACTTTGCCCCCTGGGTGCCTCGCTTTCCCCATCTGCAAAATGGAACTAATGACTAGTATTTGTACAATGCAGCATTACTGACCCCAAGCATTCAAAAGTCAGGCCCAACAATATCATGAGATTGGCTTTAAAAGCCCTGCAATTTTAAAAGAGAATCTATTTGTGCTCTTTTCACCTGCCTTCTGGTTTTGGAGCCTTTAGGGGTCCCATTTTCAAGCTTTTACCAGAGAACTAGAAACTTACTTTCTTTTTATAGTGAAAGCTGAAATCCACATCTAATCACGTGGCTCCAGGAGCTGTATGCTTTAAGGGTAGCAGAACTATTGTAAAACTCACAATAGAATCATGAGATCTGGCAACATGGAAGGTGCTAAATAGATAAGTGCTAAACACAGTAAAAGCTGTTTTATCTGGCACTTCACCAACCGGAAAGCTCTATAAACCAGCATTTCTGATCTTCATTGAAATTCCAGTTTATAGTCTGGTTGGTGCGGGGCTGGCAGAGGATTGGGGTGACGGAGGGGGTTCGGGGCGTGGGCTCTGGGAGGGAGTTTGGGTGTGGGAGGGGGCTCGGGGCAGCAGGTTGGAGCATGGGAGAAGGTGCGGGGTGCCGGATCCGGGGGCCGCTCACCTTGGCAGCTCCCCACAAGCAGCGACCTGTCCCGGTTGCTCCTAGGCGGAGGCATGGCAGGCGGCTCTGCGCACTACCCCTGCCCCGCCCTGATCTCTAGCTCCGCAGCTCCCATTGCCTTGGAACTTTGGCCAGTGGGAGCTGCGGGGGTCTGCCTAGAAGCAGCCAGGACAGGTTGCCTGAGGTGAGCGTCCCCCAGATCTGGCACCTCACATGCCCGAACCCACTGCCCTGAGCCTCCTCCTGCACACAGACTCCCTCCCAGAACCCACACCCTGCACATCCTCCCACGCCCCACCCCCCAGCTCCGTACCCCCTCCTGCACCCAAACTCACTTACTGGCACCCCTCTTTCCCCCAACATGCTGGATAAAACAGCTTTTACTGTATTAGTATGTGTCCTCCTACCAACCAAAACCTCCATTTTTCTCACTAAAACACCACCTCACAAAGACCTCTGCCCCACGGCCAATGCCAGCCAATCACTGACATGAATCAGATTACAGATCAGTCAACAAAGCCAGGCTAACAATGAACTCATGTCATGTTTTAAGCCTATCAGAAATACAGGGGGATTTAGATAGGGTTACCATATGTGGAGTGTCCCAAAAGAGGACACTCCACGGGGCCCCGGCCCCGCCCCCCGCCCCGCCCACGCCCCCCCGCCCAAACTCCGCCCCCTCCCCCAAAGTCCCCGCCCCAACTCCGCCCCCTCCCCTGCTTCCTGCGAACATTTGATTCGCGGGAAGCAGGCAGCAGGTAAGCGGGGGGAGGGAGGCGGCGCGGCGCGGCCTAGTCTGGCCCCCTCCGGCGGCCGGCCCCGGCCTGGCTCGGCTCGGGCCCCGGCCGAGCACCCCCCGGCCGCCCAGCTCCGCCGGCCCCGGCCC
>NW_020685663.1:0-2885 GCF_002925995.2 Terrapene triunguis
ATTCGGCGGATGCTCTGGGCAGGGGGTTGGGGTGCAGGAGGGGTGCGGTGGGGGCTCAGGGCAGGGGGTTGGGGCGCAAAATGGGTGTGGGGTGTGTCAGGGGAATCAGGGCAAGGGTTGGGGTGCAGGAGAGGTGCAGGGTGCAGCAGGGAGCTTAAGGCTGGTGGTTGGGGTGCAGAAGTGGTTTGGGGTGTGGGCTCGGGCTTGTCACCGCTTACCTGGAGCGGCTCAGCACGCTGCCCTCCCCTGTGGGTACCTCCCTCAAAGCTCCCACTGGCCGCAATTCCCCATTCCCGGCCAATGAGAGCTGCGGGGGGCAGTACCAGCAGGTGAGGGCAGCACGCGGAGCCGTTTGCCCACCCCCCCGGGGCCTCAGTGACGTGGTGCTGGTCGCTTCCGGGAGCGGCGTGGGGCCCATAGCCCCACGAGGGTGGCAATCCCGCGGGCTGTATCCAACCCCCTGAGGAGCCGGATCCAGCCCGCAAGCCGGATCCAAAGCCCTGAGGGGCCGGATCCGGCCCGCGGGCCGTACTTTGCCCACCCCTGATTTAGGGAGCAAGTTAGTGTTTGGGGGGCAAGCTGGCACTGGGTGCAAAAACAACAAGGCATTTAGTTAGTGCATTCACAAAGTTGCCAAGTGCCTTCTTGTAGTCCAAAATGCTGACCTATGAATAGCTCTTTAAAAGGGGATAGACTAGGATAAATGCAATGAGGATGTGAATATATGTTTCCTGAACCTGGAAATGCAATTTTTTTTTCAAGACAAAGCTCTTGCAATACGTGAGACGCACCCTGAGCCACACCAGGGTTTGCTTCTCATGAACCAAGTCCTGTACTTGAATAAATAGGAAGTGGGATAATTTGTTGAAAGAACGAAGAGTACTTGTGGCACCTTAAAGACTAACAAATTTATTTGGGCATAAGCTTTCGTAGGCTAAAACCCACTTCATCGGATGCATGCATGGAGAGGAAACTATGGGTTAAGCGAGTTCAGAGCTAGGCAGAATGCTGTGGACACCAAGTCCTCTACCCACAGAGCAGGCAGAGGCCCCAACTTTGTCTCCCACCAATGACCATCACATAACAGTTGCCGACGACTACATTTTGTCTGATGGGGTAAACTCTTGAACTGGATGTTGTGGGGCCCCACTATCAGCCTGCAAACGATGCGTGGGAGAGAGAAAGAGCACAGAAAAGGACCCTATCAAAGACAGGGTATCCCAAAATACAAGGATGTTGGACCTCTCCCTCTACCCCAGAGGGGCCATCTCCGCAGTCCAGCCTTGCCACTGAGCTTGCCACAAAGGGGGCACCGAGTGCATGGCAGAGGGGGAGGCCAAGCACCGCCCCGAGTGGCACTTGTCGGGTTCTGGCTCAAACAGGACCCCACCTAGGGACTCCTGAAGAAAATCAAAGACTGAGACTCACCCCAACCCTGCCCCGCGACAGCCCCACCACACACACCCCGCTGGCTCCCTCGCCCCACCCCCCCAACTTGCCCAGTCGCGGGGAGCCGCTCCCAGTGCACCTGCCTTGGCTCCAAGTCCGGCCCCCGCCGTTTCTTCTCCGCCTGCAGGAGGCTCCCACCCACCCCTCCGCTGCCTCCCGGCCCCGAGCCGCTCGCTCGCTCGCCCGGCCCCGCCCCCTCACCTGGGAGTAGCTGCAGCGCTCGTGATCGCTCCCACCCAGCACCGCCCGCGCCTCCTTCTCGAGCTCCTCGTTCTCCGCCAGCACGTCAGCCAGGGAGACCACGGGCTCCTCCGGGGCCCCCGCGCAGCCGCCAGCGGGCTCAGCGCCCCCGGCCGCAGCTTCCATCGCGGGATCCGACCGAGGCAGACGCGGCACAAGGCGGGAAACGAGACCCAACGCTGGGGGGCGCCGCCACAACGGAAGCGGAACTGCCAACACACCACGTGACGCGCGAGACCGCAAAACAAGGGTTCAGCGCGTGACACGGGCAGACCGGGCACATAGCAACAAGTCACAAAGGGTGGGGCGGGGCTGGTCAGTACCACGTGATAGAGGAGTAGTCACATGACGAGGCAGGTGGCGGTCAGACAGTTCGCGCATAGTGGCCCCGCGAGAGTTGCTGCGCGCGCGCGCGCGCGCGGTTCGGCTGCCGGGGCGAGTTTGGAGGGGCCGTTGCCTCGTGGGCGCCGAGGGCTTCCGGGTTAGGGTGCGTAGGGCGGATTCTGATTGGGCAGCTGTGCTGCCGGTCTCTGCCCCTCAGGCCGGGCTGCGGGGATGGAGCTGCGGGCGCAGCTGACCGGGCGCGACGGGCAGAAGCGGCCGCTTCGCGTGCGCTGCCAGCCCGAGACCGGCGCCGGCGGGGAGCTCCGGGGGCTGCTGCGCGGCCTGTCCCAGCTGCAGGAGCAGGTCTCGGCGCTGCTCGCGCCCCTAGTGGAGCAAGAGAGCGGGGGGCTCGCGGGGGCGGGGACCGCCGCCGGGCCGCGGGGTGAGTGGCGCGCGGGGGCCTGCGGGGCGGAGCGGCTGGAACCGGGGGCGGGGTGGAGTGGGACAGGGGTGGCGAACTTTTTGGCCACATCTGGGTATGGAAATTGTACCGTGGGCCATGAATGGTCATGAAATTAACAATTCGTGTTCAAACAGGGACAACATAGATTTGTTTCAAAATCAACACTATTACAATAATCCTGTTAGAAAATTACATTACTGGGCTGTTTGTTGATTTTTACCAGACAATTTTGTTAGCCTGGATTTGTCGGGCATCAGCTTTCAGTCATTGAACTCATTGAAACAACAAGGAGTCTGGTGGCACCTTAAAGACTAACGGATTTATTTGGGCATAAGCTTTCGTGGGTAAAAACCTCACTTCTTCAGATGCATCTGAAGAAGTGAGGTTTTTACCCACGAAAGCTTATGCC
>NW_020685664.1:0-1743 GCF_002925995.2 Terrapene triunguis
TAACCCTTTACAGGTAAAAGGATTTGGAGTCTCTGTACACAGAGAGCGGTTACCCTTCCCTTTATAGTTATGACACGCCCCCCAAATCACAGATAGTGTTGGACGTTCGGTTCCACACTGGCTGTGATTTCTTCCTGGAGTTCTAGGAGAAAACAGAGTTAATAAGACACATGTACCTTTAGACATACTACTGATTATATAAAAACTAACAATATGTTTCATTCCAAGAACAATTGTTAACCAGTTAACTCTGGGAAACTTTCCCGGGAGAGTGCATCAGCCACTTTGTTAGAAGCTCCCGAAATGTGTTGTATTTCAAAATCAAAATCTTGGAGAGCTAAACTCCACCGAAGAAGTTTTTTGTTATTTCCCTTGGCGGTATGAAGCCACTGTAGCGCAGCATGGTCTGTTTGTAGTTGGAAACGCCGTCCCCAAACATATGGGCGTAGCTTTTCCAGCGCGTACACAATGGCGTAGCATTTCTTTTCACTGATTGACCAGTGACTTTCCCTCTCAGACAGTTTTTTGCTGAGAAACACGACAGGATGGAATTCTTGATTCGGTCCTTCCTGCATTAAAACTGCTCCCACGCCTCTCTCGGAAGCATCTGTGGTTACTAGGAACGGTTTGTCAAAGTCTGGGGCCCTTAGCACAGGGTCAGACATGAGTGTTGCCTTAAGCTGGTTAAAGGCCTTTTGACACTCATCAGTCCACTGAACTGCATTTGGCTGTTTCTTTCTGGTTAGGTCTGTCAGCGGGGCGGCGATTTGGCTGTAGTGTGGTACAAATCGCCTATAATATCCGGCCAAGCCTAAGAAGGATTGGACCTGTTTCTTTGACTTTGGAACCGGCCACTTTTGGATAGCATCCACTTTGGCCTGTAGGGGATTTATAGTTCCTTGACCCACCTGGTGCCCCAGGTACGTCACTCTGTTTTGGCCTATTTGACACTTTTTAGCCTTAACAGTTAGTCCTGCCTGTCGGATGCGCTCGAAGACTTTTCCCAGGTGATCCAGGTGCTCTGTCCATGAATCAGAAAAAATGGCCACATCATCGAGGTAGGCAACTGCAGATTCTCCCAATCCCGCTAAGAGACCATCTACAAGTTTTTGGAAGGTGGCGGGTGCATTTCGCAACCCGAAAGGGAGTACATTGAATTCGTACACCCCTGCCTGGGTGACGAAGGCTGACCTTTCCTTAGCGGGTTCATCTAGTGGTACTTGCCAGTACCCTTTGGTTAAGTCTAAAGTAGAGATGAATTGGGCATGTCCCAATTTCTCCAATAGCTCATCTGTGCGTGGCATTGGATAGTTGTCAGGACGAGTTACAGCATTTAGCTTACGGTAGTTCACGCAAAAGCGTATTTCCCCATCTGGTTTGGGAACTAGAACCACTGGAGATGCCCATGCACTGTTAGAGGGGCGGATTATACCCATCTGTAGCATGTCCTGGAACTCCCTTTGTATAGCAGCTTGGGCATGAGGTGACTCCCGGTAGGGTGGGGTTCTAATTGGGTGAGCATTACCTGTGTCAATGGAGTGGTATGCCCGTTCGGTCCGTCCTGGAGTGGCTGAGAAAATCGGTGCAAAGCTTGTGCACAGCTCCTTGATCTGCTGTCGATGCAGACGTCCCAGGGTCGTGGAGAGGTTCACCTCTTCCACGCCACCATTCCTTGTTCCTTCGTAGTAGACACCTGCAGGCCACTCCGCGTCATCTGTTTCCTGGGCTGTAAACTGGCAAACG
>NW_020685665.1:0-1983 GCF_002925995.2 Terrapene triunguis
TTTTATGCAGGCCCCTACATTTGTACCCTAAGGTTCAAAGTGGGGATACAGCCTTGACATGGTGGCACAGCGGTGGAGATCGTTTTAGACCCAAAAGCCAGTAAGAGATTTTTTTTCCTTCTAGCTGCTTGGAAGCAGAGCTGAAGGTAGATGCATATCTTTTCTCTCCTTGCCTGAAGGCAGAGGTGTTAAGTTTTTTTTTAACAAGGGGCTTTGTTAAGAGAAGGGTTCAAAGGGAGCAAACTTTGAACTGGTAAAGGTAATTTACAGGCTGAATTGTTTTTTTTTTTTCCTTTTTACATCCTCGGGAGTAGCTTGTTAGAAAGTCTTTGTTAACTCAGCAGCAGCCAGAGCTAAGTACATCCCAGTTTCAGTCAACTGCAGAGGGTGTGACCCAGCACAAGAAAACAGG
This sequence comes from Terrapene triunguis, assembly GCF_002925995.2. Taxonomy (NCBI): domain Eukaryota; kingdom Metazoa; phylum Chordata; order Testudines; family Emydidae; genus Terrapene; species Terrapene triunguis. The sequence continues at coordinate 413 of NW_020685665.1, forward strand.
AAAATGACTACCAAAGAAGTAGCTAACAAAATAGAACTGGCCAGACTAGAAGCAGAAGAAAATGAGAGAAAACATCAGAGACTGCTTGAAATTAAAAAATTCGAGGCAGAGCAGCATGAAAGAGAAGAAAAAGCCAAACAGGAGGCCCACAAGAGAGAGATGGAGCTGAAAGAAAAAGAGATGGAACTGGAAGCAGCAAGGACTAGACAGGATGCAGCAGACAATCCTAACAACTCCTCTCCAGGTACCACTTCCCATCCCAGGAAATTCCCCACCTACAAGGCAGGCGATGATACTGAGGCCTTCTTAGAAAATTTTGAAAGGGCCTGCCTTGGATACAACATCCCTCTAACCCAGTACATGGTAGAGCTGAGACCGCAGCTCAGTGGACCCTTAGCAGAGGTGGCGGCTGAAATGCCTAAGGAACACATGAACAGTTATGAACTTTTTAAAAACAAGGCCAGACTCAGAATGGGGCTAACACCCGAGCATGCCCGTCGGCGGTTCAGAGCCCTAAGGTGGAAACCAGATGTGTCATTTACCCGGCATGCCTACCACATTGACAAAAATTGTGATGCCTGGGTATCAGGAGCAAATGTTAAATCTCTGGAAGATCTGCTTTCCCTAGTAAAAATGGAGCAGTTTTTAGAGGGTGTTCCTGAGGAAATAGAAAAGTACATCCTAGATAGGAAGCCCAAAACTGTAACCGAGGCGGGGGAGATTGGAGCCAAATGGGTGGAGGTGACAGAAAAGAAAAAAGCTAGTAACAGTTGGAGCGAATATCAGAAGGGGCAAGCCGAAACAAAACCTTATCACCGGGGACAACCCAAGGCCCCACCCACCTCCCAAGGGAAACCCCAGAAGGCCTTCTCACCCCACCCCACCAGTCTCCACCAACCAACATTGCCCCGGTGATACCTTAGCAGGGCGATGTTTTAAATGTAATGAACTGGGGCATATAAAGGCTCACTGCCCCAAGAACCCCAACCGATTACAGTTCATTACCCCACAATCACACCAAAGATCCCCAGACCCAGATGCCTCTCTCATACCCTCGGAGCGAAGGGAAAACTTGAGAGTGGGCGGAAAGAAGGTTATCGCTTGGAGGGATACTGGGGCACAAGTGTCAACTATCCACCAATCCCTAGTGGACCCCAAACTCATCAACCCGGAGGCTACAGTGACAATTCAACCCTTCGTGTCAGAGTCTGTAACCTTGCCTACAGCCCAGTTGCATGTCCAGTACAAGGGCTGGGCAGGAATGTGGACTTTTGCAGTCTATGACAATTATCCCATCCCCATGCTGCTGGGGGAAGACTTGGCCAACCATGTGAAGCTAGCCAAGAGGGTGGGAATAGTCACCCGCAGCCAGGCTAAGCAAGCTTTCACCCCCATCCCTGTTCCTGAGCCGTCCACCAGAGCCCCGGCTGTGTTACCGGAGACCCAAACACAGGTGGTGGAACCGGATCCCCTGCCAACGACTGCAACAGCCGTAGTGGATCCAATCCCAGAGACCCAGCCAAAGCCAGTCCCGGAACCGGAACTGGCAACGCAACCAGCACCAGAACCAT
>NW_020685665.1:2083-2187 GCF_002925995.2 Terrapene triunguis
GAGAGACTTGTTTAGAAAGATGGGGGAACCTGGATTGATGTCTGGTCCCTCTCAGTCCCAAGAGCGAACCACCCCTTAAAACAAAGAGCACACACAAAAGCCTT
>NW_020685666.1:0-1047 GCF_002925995.2 Terrapene triunguis
GCCCCCTGGTGGTTATATAAGATGAGGCCTTATGTAAGGAACATCTGAACCAATCGGTGTGGGGCTGTACATGTGATAAACACATGATTCTCCTTCTTGTCCAATCGGTAGATGTGTGATTATAGCCTAATTGTGTTATGTAATGTTAAGAAAGACTATAAAAGAAAGCTTGTAATAAACAGAGTTGGAGTTCAGCAAGAAGGATTATAAAAGAAAGCTTGTAATAAACAGAGTTCAGCTTGCAACCACATTGGTCGTGTGCTTTATCCACTCCCCATTGGAACGCCACAAATGGTGACCCCGACGTGATTCCGCTGGAACCCCACAAATTGTGACCCCGACGTGATTCGGCTTGGACATCGAGGCAGCCGATTAAAGCCTAAGAAAGAAAAGGAAGGTACTGAAGATGAAAATGAGGAAACTTCCAAAAGCAATAATGCAGAAAGGAAGAAGAAGAAGAAAAAGCATGAGAAGAATAATACAGCTCGGGTGGAAATAAATGGAAATGGTAATCATAATGAAGAAGAAAAACAAACACATATAAAGAAACAAAAACGTAAACATGCAGAAGAACCTTATACCAGAACAAAAAGAATGAAATATATAAAAACATCTGCAGCCACAGAAACTGAAAAAAGTGAGGATGCAGCCATGGAAACTGAAGAAATTGGGGATGCAGATAAAGGTAAATTCAACTGGAAGGGAACTATCAAAGCTGTTCTGAAGCAAGCCCCAAACAATGAAATTTCAATAAAAAAACTAAGAAAAAAGGTTTTAGCCCAGTATCATGCAGTAGTTGGTGAACATCATAAATCACAAGAGGATCTTCTAGTCATATTTAATAAGAAAGTGAACAATAATCCCAAATTCAAGGTTTTAAAGGACAAAGTTAAACTCATGAAATAGAAAATGTGTTTTCATAATGATCAAGTTTTACAATTGCAGACTGTCCAAATTCTCCTATCACGTATGCAAACACAGGTGAGCGGCTGCATTCGAAGGCAGCCGCGGCAGGAGGTACCGGAGGATACCGGCTCCTGGTCGTCC
>NW_020685666.1:1057-1814 GCF_002925995.2 Terrapene triunguis
AGGATACCGGCTCCTGGTCGTCCGAGAGAGACGTTCGTGAGCTCACAGGTGAGCGGCTGCATTCCATAAAATGGGCTCTGCTTTGTCTGCAGAGGAGGAGACGGTGCATGATTTTTATTACGCATCGCTGAAAAAAAAAAAAAAGGGGGAGAGAAGCTTCCCTCTGACGCGTTGTCCCGTTTGTTGAAATGGGGACAAAGACGCGGGTTTTTGTTACACCAGCAACTTCAATAGAAAAATTTTAATGAAGTGTATCTTGTGACAAATTTAATGGGTGCTGACTTGAATAACATTGTAAAGTGCCAGAAGCTAACAAATGACCATATACAGTTTCTCATTTACCAGTTACTTAGAGGTAAGACTGTGAACTAAGGATTTTAGACTTTCACCAACCCGTTTGCCCCGAAGCCTCCGGCATACTCATCCACCCTGTGACATGCTTCGAACAATATCCCGGGCGGCTCGGGCCCCCCCCGGACCCCGTAAAGGCATTGGCACGGACTTATTAGGGAAGCCCATATAGATGGGGAATTTGCGCCCGAGGCTTATCCAGTAATGACACCGGACCTGCACTTATTGTTTGTCACAGCCTAGACACCTGATAATGCTGTACTTCCTTATTTAAGAAAAAGGGGGGAGGTGTGGGGATGTAAAATTCCATGAGAGGGTAAGGGTCACGATAGGACACTTGCCTGGCAATAAATCATGGCCTTATGTAAAGCCCCCTGGTGGTTATATAAGATGAGGCCTTATGTAA
>NW_020685667.1:0-8440 GCF_002925995.2 Terrapene triunguis
TGTTTTGACTAGACTTACTGGGCGGAGGACTAATTATTTGGAAAATTCAGTCACCTAACTTGCATGCTCTTCAGGTCCCTTCTCCCCCTCAAGCAGTGGAGGAACTTAAACCCGGGGTCTCCTACATACTGGGTGAGTACCCTAACCACTAGGCTAAAGGTCCTCCCCACTTCTTCTGGCCCCCCAGGCATTTTATTTTGACCCCACATCTGACTTAGGTGGCTGAGTTCCTATCTTCCCCTGGTTCATGGATCGCAGAGATGTGTCTCCCCCGTCATCCCAGACTTCAGCGCCTAACTCAGAGGGGGTGAGGGTTAGCACACGCTGCTCTGGTTGGCATCTCCCAGGGGCTAGTGCCCTGACTCTGCGTATGAGAGTCTAAGGTGCCTCTCTCCCCATTCATTGTAGAGAGCGCCTAGGCACCTAACTCAGGCTTTGTGGATTGCAGTGTTGTTCCCATTATTTTCTAAGTACCTAAGAGTTAGGTGCTGTGACACACAGCATTGCAACCCCTAAGTCTCTCTATGGATCCCACCCCAAGAATATACATTACTGGTCTAGGCTCTATTATTTTGCACATACCAAATGTCATCAAGTCATAATTACTTGTACCTAAGCTACCATTCCTTTTTAGTTGACAGTCCTGAGCACTCGTGAAATTGAAATTAAAATGATATTAAAAACCATTTTTAATTTATAAGGGGGGGAGGGGTCACACTCAGAGGCTTGCTGCGTAAAAGGGGTTGCCCACACAAAAAGTTTAGAACCACTGCCTTTGCTTTATTTAAAAGGGACACTCAAATCACACACACTTTCAGCTGTTTAAAAATCAATGGAGGTCCCTTTGGAGTAAAGTACCAGCCAAAGTGAGTAAAAATGTGGCCCTGTGAGCCCAGTTATGCAGCTCTTACTCACGTTGGTGAGCACTTCGTCAATGGGACGACTTACACAGCAAGGTGCTGCTTAATATAAATAGGGGTATCTTCAGCTAGTCCTGTCATGCTAAATTCTGGCACTGGGTTTGCTGTATTTTCTCAAAGCAGTGCCAAAATAATTAACAATTAACAACAACACCACCACATTTTCCCCACTGGAAATCAGCAAGTCAAAACAACCTATTGAATTGAATTAAAAGCAGCTTTATTTTAAGTGTTTAACATGCATAACTGTAAATTGTGCAGTTGTCTTGGGAATTCCAGTAGGTTATGGGATCTGTTCTTACCTCTTGTGTTAGTGGGAGTAGAGCAAGATCCTCAGCTGCTGAAATTTGGTACGACTCCATTATCAATTTGAAGCTATGCCAAATTTTGTGTGTGTGTGTGTGTGTGTGAGTGAGTGAGAGAAATGGGAGGTACATATTTTTGTGTGTGGGAAGAGGAGCGAATGGGGGTCTGATCATTCTTTATGGGGAAACCAAGAATCCTCTTTGGGACCAGTAACTTCTACCTTGTTTGTTCCTTTTGATCACTACTGTGAACGGGTTCTCAGAAATTCGTGCAGGCAGGATTTTTAGTTTAGTGAAGCTATGACTAACAAAACTACCCACAGTTTGAGGGGGGCTCAGTGGGGAAAGGGAAGCCTGGAAAGGGGGAGTAGTTTAAGACTGGGGAGGCAAGAGCCAGAGAGAACCACCTTCCAGAGTGCCCTGGGGCTCTTGCTGTCACTGTCCACTACCACAACTGTTAGGCGCTGGGCAGCAATAGATGGTCTTTTCTCTCCTCAGATGAAGTTTGGAAGGACTGCTGCATTGTACTGCAGTGGTCTGATGGCCCCTACACATGCATCGCCCTCCCGCTGTTTGCCGTCCCTCGGGCTTTTGAATTTAGCGCAGCATCATGGCAGTGTCTCAGATCATAGGGAATACAGCCGCATACTGAACTCAGACCCAGGAGGCAACAGTGGCCAGCTAGGGCCTGCCCTCTCCTCACCTAAATTCTCACTTCCTGGCTCCACTATTCTCCAGCAGTAGCTTCCCTTCCTTTCCCTGTGCTGCTTCATTCCACCATATTGCATGTCTCAGTTACTCCTCTCACCCTTGACAAAAGGCAGAGCAGGGCCCCAATGCCATGAAACAGCTGAGCAGGCTGTGAGGGTTAAAGGGCAATAAAGTCTTGGCAGCCTCATCCATTAGTGTAGCACTCACGTCAGGCAGGGAGCGTATGGTTCCATAGAACCTGACTTAATAGTTGAGCAGCTATGTCACGTGTTAGGCAAGAGGTCAGACTAGATGATCATAATGGTCCGTTCTGGTCTAAATTTCTGTGAAGACTAGAGAAGCTTTTTATAGTGCGAAACAGGCAGGCTTCTATTTGAAACAGCCCCATGTTAAGTACCATCATCGGGACCACGCCACAGCATCGCCGTATGGCTAAATGGTCTTTTTACGCCAGCACACTAACTATCAAGATGTTTATGATCCAAAAGCCACAATCAGCAGAGCAACATACAAGTGTGCCCTTGTGCCATCTGGTTACCTTACATCATCATACTGAAGGTGAGGCAGTTTCTGTGGTTCCACATTCATTACATTAAAATAATATTTAACTAGAGAACTCAGTTTCTCCAGCAGTTTTCTTTCCTTGTTCCTAATTTAAGGCCCCCCTTTTAAAACTATGGTGTTTTTAGGCCACAGGGTTTGCAAATAAGTGCCCTAAAGCCTCCAAACTTCATACCTGTGCTTTGGATGCTGGGTCTGTCTCCAGTATAGTGAGTGTCTTTAACCAGAGATAGCAGTTACAATGGGGCTGCGACCTCTAGAGTGGTACAAAGAAACTAACGTAGCCCCATCTTAACTATAGGTCCGGATAACATCTTCAGCACACCTGCCCTATTCAGATGCTTTGACAGCTGGAACATTGTTGCACTCGCCTGCCATGCTGATCAACACTCGTGGACAATGGGTCAGCAGCAGGAAGTTTTTATATCTCCCTGTGCTAAAGATTGACTGTTTGCAGTTTTCTGTAGTTCCAGCTTTGAAATTAACGGCTTATGGAATGCAGCAAAACACTAAGGGCAGATAACAAGATGACAGATTTGCTGCATTCAGAGATAAATTTTCATTTCCCCTTTGATGCAGAAGCGCACAGTCTTTTTTGAAAATGTTTTGACTAGACTTACTGGGCGGAGGACTAATTATTTGGAAAATTGCTGGAAGATGGTCAGAAAAAGAGCCTACCGTCACTATGTTGCAGTCCTCTTTTTATATTGAGAAAAAGTGCAAGGATTGCTTATGAAATACAACAATGTGCATTTTTGAGCATAGTCCCTCTGTTAAACCTTGCCTCAGTGGACAGCCTAGCCTCAATAGTCTTGCACTTTAGTCTTTCTGAGCACATCTTAATCCCATAATGATTATTTACACATTATGCGCAGTGCATTTTGCAAACACTCCGTCAGCGACAGTCACTGCTCTGAAGAGCTGACTACTGAAGGGCAGGCAGACAATTAGAGGCTGGGGTAAGAGGAATAACCAAGGAGGAGATTTTCATGGGCACCTAACTCCCACTGCCTTTGAAAATCATCCTTTGTGGGTACATTCCACACTGCTTTTACACATTTATGAAGAAACAGGACCCAAAGTATTCCTGGGGTCGGTCGGTCTGTCTGTCTGTCTCTATATAGATAATGTAAGCAGTTCATAGACAAAGTGTTGGTAGAGGACACTTAAGAATCTATAGCATAACTCCTGAGTTTTGAAGGACCAATAAAACTAGTTGTGCACTGCAAATGACTTCCTCTGCACCAGTTTTTAACTATAGCAGGCACTTGGCAATAGGAATATCTACCAGCAGTCCTAGGGGAAAAGTCACTGAGCTGCCCACAGTCCCACTTTAACCCAGAGTCAGGGCACTTGGATCCAGTCAGTCCTACCGCAAATGGTGGTGGGAATGAGGCCACCTTGATTCAGCACCTCAGCCAATGCAGTTCCTAGCTGGATTTTAAAGCTATCCTTCCTGCCATAGCACATGTAATGGGGGTTCACTTTGCTAGCCCTGAGCTTGTGCTGATGGATCTAGCCTGCCCCTTCTCCCTTTCCCTCAAAAAGAAAACATACATAAATGGAGCTTGAGTGATGCTATACCCAAATTTAGCCCTGGAATTCACATGTAGTGTTGCAATCCCCTGTGTTATCTAGTTTGGAAACACAAACTATTGTGTTTGCTCTATTATCTAGGACCACTGCTCCATCATGTCCTGAATCCTCCTTCTACTAGTTGCTAGTAGCTGACACTACACAAGCATCTAAAACCTCCAATTGGGCTTGATCATAGAGGTCAGTGAAAAGATCCCCACTGACTTCAAAGGACTTTGGAACAGGCCCATAATGCACCTGGCCATTTTTGCACTGCTGTTCCTAGGCAGATTTCTCTAATTGCCACCAGGCTCAGAGTTTATATTCTGAAGCATGAGATTTAGTTATTCTTATCATAGAATGCGTAACATGCTTCTTATGAGAACAGTATTACTCAGTTCTTTACAAAAATCTTGCTATAGTATTTAACTTTGGATACTTTCAGAACAATGGGGGACATCTTCCAGGCCATTGAAAGCTCTGTATCAGTAGGACGGGCACATTTCTATTACATAGGGAAGGAGACAGAACGTGGAAGACCCTTGCGGGGGAACTATATGCCAGGCATGCTGTGTTCTCTGGGAGTCCCATCTGCACTAGCATTAAGGAGAGTAATGGGAGAGGTTGAGCTGCAGAAGAGGCACAGTAGCTTCACAGATCCACCAGCCAAACCCCTGCATCGACAGGACGTAGACACCACAGCAATAGACTCTACAGCCTGCCTGATACTTTAGCAGCAACCGCAAGAGGCACAGGCAACCCTAACCGAGAAGGCTCTCTCTCCAGCAATTCAGCCCTGGTGATGAATATCTAATTTTACACCCCAACTATATTTACTCAGCAGAGCCATTAGCCTGGCTATAAACTCTCAAATGGTGGCACAAGCTGATTTGGGGAAGTGAAAATAATAAAGCTGAAGTGCTGTTGTATCACTGAAAGGAGTCCCAAGTCCAAAGCAGTTTTTCCACATGCAGAGACTCAGTTGTAAGACATGGAGACTTAAAATTATCAGTAGGGTTTATAAACATACAGAATATCTCGTTATCAGCCCCCACATCTTGTGCAAATAAGTTACAAAGGCCCATCTCCAGTTACTGTGGAGGCGGATCAAGTAATATACTTTCTTACTGATGATTATCTGTCATGAGGGTGAAGCACAGTGAGTAATGGAATGGGTTTTCACATGCAGTCTGCAGTATAAATAGACGTGTGAAGATATTTAAAGACAGTTTGGGCAAGATCCTCAGGCGCAAGTCTGTGCAGCTCAGCTGAAGACAAATGGAGATACAGGATTTACACCAGCTGAGAACCAAGCCTCCTATATCTGCTGAAACCTGACTGACCTGTCGATTGGTTTTGGTGGGCTTTGGGTCAGACCCCTTGAAGCAGTGGTGGGCAACCTGCGGCCCATCAGGGTAATCCACTGGCAGGCCGCCAGACAGTTTGTTTACATTTACACGGTTGCCCGCAGTTCCCAGTGGCCGCGGTTCGCCATTCCTGGCCAATGGGAGCCGCGGGAAGCGGTGGCCAGCACGTGCCTGCGGCACTTCCCGCAGCTCCCATTGGCCGGGAACACCGAACCGCGGCCACTGGGAGCTGCGGGTGGCCGTGCAGATGTAAACAAACTGTCTGGTGGCCCGCCAGCAGATTACCCTGACGGGCCGCGTGGGGCCCGCGGGCTGCAGGTTGCCCACCTCTGCCTTGAAGCCTTGTAACATCCATATGGTCATTGAGCTTCTCCGTGGAAGACCTGAGAAACTCTAGGTGGTTGAAATCCTGCCCCCAAGAGAAGCCCCAGGAGGCTTAGGCACCATAGAGCCACTGTGGTACAGCCGTGCTGTCAGGGACTTGGTAGCCTTGCACTCTCTTCTCTCTGGAGCCTCACTGAGAGGGTGACTTATCGGGGAAGGCAAGGGGTGGGTTTATGCTGGCTCAGTTCCACTGGCCTCGCACCCTCCCTCCCTCCCCCCGGGAGGGGGGTGGCACAGGAGCCCCAGCCATTGATACAGCTCATGAGCCATTGCAGAGAGTGTTCACATGTGCCTTTCAGCCGAGAGGCTCCTTCCCTCGCCTCCTAAGCGAGTCACCTGTCGGAAGCAAGTTTACTAGAGCTTCCCAGGAGGGAAGGGGGCAACATTTGCCCAGCTGGATTTAAACCCACAGAGGGGGTTGTGTGGCATAATGGCAGATTGAATTTAGTTTTGGAGACGTGCGAGGCCCAGGCATATTGTTAAAGACCATCTAAGCTGTGGCTGTCAGGAGAGTACTTGAGAGTCATCGTGGGAGCTCAGGCAGACACTTGTCCAGTGTGAATTCTAAAAAGCAATAGCACTCAGGATGGTTCGGTGCATTAAGGGGTGGGAATTATTTGTGCTGTAATTTGAGGTGGGACTCACTAGAGAAAGTTAAGAGGATAACGTGAAAGGTATTGATACAGTGAGCAACGATGTATCTTCATTTGGAAAAATCTCTTGTTAGCTTCTCTGAGGTTTGGGTCTGGCCTTGGAGTTCTGTCTCCAAGTGTGATCCCCTCCCTGCAGTGAAACGGTCCAGAGAAGGGGGAAGATGCTAAAGGTTATTTTGATGGGACTTGTGTATGAGAAGAGGTTTCTGTTGTGCAAAAAGAAGCTATAGGCTGGAGCAGAGACTTGAATGAGGTAATCACAATTATGTAGAGGTCACTTCCATACTTAACTGGTAATGTCACATATGCGTGGTAGGTACCGTCGTGCTAGTGGCCATCAGCTCAGTGCTAGCATCATGGTTGGCGATTCTGTACGTTCATGGTCAGCAGCAACTCCAGTGCTGAGCTGGGGTCTCATAAGGTCAGATCCAAAGCCTATTGAAATCAGTGGAAAGATTCCCACTTAAGCCAATTAAGTGATTCCCACTGACTGTAGGGAGCTTTGGATCAGGCCAACAGTGACTACTATTGTGAGGATAGAGGCCTCCTACTGAAAGTATAGTTACTCCCTGTAACTCTATATGAGTATTTTCTGTCTCAGTCAAAAAAAAATCCCTTAAATATTTGCTGGTCACTTCTCCATTGGGTTGTAAGTAAGAAGAGGAGGCAGCAAATATGATCATGCTTGTTTAGAAATAGGAGAAAGGAATAACAGCAGAAACCTTTTCTGATCACGCGGAGCTAATGGGACTTTGCTCTTACCAACAGGATCATGCAGGGTTTCTATATTTGCCGGTAGTGGCATCTGCTGCTTTTTCACAAAGTGTAACGGCAAGCTACGTGTAATAGGTAGCGAGGGGATGGCAGCCTGGGGCGTTGCAGGCTGCCACAGGAGTCTGAGTTCAAGTGACATCTGACTGAGTTACTGGAGATGCCAGATTCAATGCAGACCTAACGCACACGCCGAGGCTGATGGATTATTAAGGGAAAAGGGACCTGCTGTCTTTGATTAGCTTTGATTTGCTGCTGTGATGGCATATATTGATGTGAAAAGGAAGCCACAGAAGCTTCTCTTTGTACTGAATTAGAAATGCCTTTGTGCAGGACAAGGCTACGTTATTTCATCTCAGGATTGAAGGTGAAGTCAATTTGAAAGGAAAGATCAAAAGGTGGAAAGTAAGGGCAGGAAGCACTCTTGAAGCAATATACAGTATAGCTACTCTGCCACCTTAATGTTAATGCATCTCTGAGCGCAAACTGGGGATACAACTCGTTGTGTCCCCATATTAAGAAAGCCCTTCATGGTTAGCGCGGACGTTCCCTTTGAACAAGATTGCTAATTTAAACGAAGGGCTGTGCGCCACTTCACATGCCAATGCATTATAAAAGGCCCAGCTATTTGCTGACTTTCTGCACACTGCTCATGTGATCTGAAGCCACTGGCACCGCCTCTGAGTGAAGAACAGAAAGGAGCCCTTAGGCTAATGTCTACACAGGGATAAAAGACCCGTGACCGGCCTGCGCTAGTGGGGCTTGGGCTTGCGGGGCTAAAAAATTGCGGTGTCGACATTCGGGCTCACGGGGTCCTAGAGCTCAGGCTCCAGCCTGAGCCCAAACATCTACACAGCAATTCTTCGGCCCCAGCACCCAAGCCCTGTGAGCCCAAGTCAGCTGACCTGGGCCAGCCCTTAGAAATTCCTCCCTTAGGTGTTCTGCCAGTTAGCTGAAAGGAAGGGATGGAGGGGAGAATGCAGTTAGAGGTGTCAGTAGAGGAGCCTGTTGTCTCCATCTATCTGTGAAGGCTATTTATGCTCCTAGAAAGGTGAGGGTTGCAGGTAACTTGTGGACTTTCTGCTGCCAATGGCCATAGCCAAGACTGAGGGGGTCTCAGGATTGCTGCCCTAGGCTCAGAGGTGCTGACTTTCTGATTTCCTGGGGGTGCTTGACCCCCACTCCACCTCTTC
>NW_020685667.1:8450-13362 GCF_002925995.2 Terrapene triunguis
TCCCCCCAGTGCCTCCTGCCTGCCGCTGAACAGCTAATCCTCCTTGGGTGGGCAGCACTGGTGGGGGGAGGGGAGGAGCTCATTGGCTAGGCCCACTCTTTCCTCCTCCTCCCCCCCTCGTGGGTGCTCCAGCCCTGGAGTACCCATGGAGTCGGTGCCTATGCCTAGGCATCTTCATGGCCTTATCTTCTCCACAGCTCACTTTCTTTTTACTACCCCTTTCTGTTGTTAGCTTTAAAACCGTGTTCCTCATCTTAGCGTTCCCGCTTTGTGTAAAGAGTCCTCTTCCCCAGCCTTCTACCAGCACCTTATCAGAGTGTCTTACTACGGGATTAGGCGTTGTGTAGGGTTACCATGCTCCTCCATCCCGAGCCCCATTTTTCCTGCTCGCTCAAACTAAATTCTCCCCCGCTGCCTTCATGTGGGACTTTTAATTTGCTTAAGCTCTTGATTCAGTCTAGTCTAGTTCTTGTCCCACTTCCTTACTGATCAACATTCCTGATGTCATTCAGTTACACGGCTCCACTCCTCCTCCCAGTGAAATCAACAGGACTGATCTGCAACCAGGCACCTATTTATTACTAACGCAGTGTTGACAGTGTTACAGGCACTCTGCAGTTTGTGTGTGAAAACAGGAGAGTTTACAACAGGGCAAATACCTCTCACAGCCTAAATAGCCTTCACAGATAGATGGAGACAACAGGCTCCTCTACTGACACCTCTAACTGCATTCTCCCCTCCATCCCTTCCTTTCAGCTAACTGGCAGAACACCTAAGGCACTGAAAGGAAGGAAGTTCTAAGGGCTGGCCCCGGTCAGCTGACTTGGGCTCACAGGGCTTGGGCGCTGGGGCCGAAGAATTGCTGTGTAGATGTTTGGGTTCTAGGACCCCGTGAGCCCGAATGTCGACACAGCAATTTTTTAGCCCTGCAAGCCCAAGCCCCACTAGCGCAGACCGGTCACGGGTCTTTTATCCCTGTGTAGACATTAGGGCTCTTTTCTGTTCTTCACTCAGGGTACGTCTACACTACGAGATTAATTCGAATTTAGATAATTCGAATTTGGGAAACAGATTGTATAAATTCGATTGTGCGCGGCCACACTAAGCACATTAATTCGGTTTTTAACCACATTAATTCGGTGGTGTGCGGCCACACTACCCCTAATTCGAATTTACAAAATCGATTTTGGTGCTACTCCGCTCGTCGGGGTGGAGTACAGAAATCGATTTTAAGCGCCCTTTAATTCGAAGTAACTGGCTCCGTTGTGTGGACGGGTTAAGGATTAATTCGGATTAACGCAGCTAAATCCGAATTAAAGTCGTAGTGTAGACCAGGCCTCAGAGGCGGTGCCAGTGGCTTCAGATCACATGAGCAGTGTGCAGAAAGTCAGCAAATAGCTGGCCCTTTTATAATGCATTGGCATGTGAAGTGGCGCACAGCCCTTCGTTTAAATTAGCAATCTTGTTCAAAGGGAACATCAGCGCTAACCATGAAGGGCTTTCTTAATATGGGGACACAAAGAGTTGTATCCCCAGTTTGCGCTCAGAGATGCATTAAAATTAAGGTGGCAGAATAGCTATACTGTATATTGCTTCAAGAGTGCTTCCTGCCCTTACTTTCCACCTTTTGATCTTTCCTTTCAAATTGACTTCACCTTCAGTTCTGAGATGAAATAACGTAGCCTTGTCCTGCACAAAGGCATTTCTAATTCAGTACAAAGAGAAGCTTATGTGGCTTCCTTTTTACATCAATATATGCCATCACAGCAGCAAATCAAAGCTAATCAAAGACAGCAGGTCCCTTTTCCCTTAATAATCCATCAGCCTCGGCGTGTGCGTTAGGTCTGCATTGAATCTGGCATCTCCAGTAACTCAGTCAGATGTCACTTGAACTCAGACTCCTGTGGCAGCCTGCAACGCCCCAGGCTGCCATCCCCTTGCTACCTATTACACGTAGCTTGCCGTTACACTTTGTGAAAAAGCAGCAGATGCCACTACCGGCAAATATAGAAACCCTGCATGATCCTGTTGGTAAGAGCAAAGTCCCATTAGCTTCGCGTGATCAGAAAAGGTTTCTGCTGTTATTCCTTTCTCCTATTTCTAAACAAGCATGATCATATTTGCTGCCTCCTCTTCTTACTTACAACCCAGTGGAGAAGTGACCAGCAAATATTTAAGGGATTTTTTTTTGACTGAGACAGAAAATACTCCTATAGAGTTACAGGGAGTAACTATACTTTCAGTAGGAGGCCTCTATCCTCACAATAGTAGTCACTGTTGGCCTGATCCAAAGCTCCCTACAGTCAGTGGGAATCGCTTAAGTGGGAATCTTTCCACTGATTTCAATAGGCTTTGGAGCTGACCTTATGAGACCCCCGCTCAGCACTGGAGTTGCTGCTGACCATGAATGTACAGAATCGCCAACCATGATGCTAGCACTGAGCTGATGGCCACTAGCATGACGGTACCTACCACGCATATGTGACATTACCAGTTAAGTATGGAAGTGACCTCTACATAATTGTGATTTACCTCTGCTCCAGCCTATAGCTTCTTTTTGCACAACAGAAACCTCTTCTCATACACAAGTCCCATCAAAATAACCTTTAGCATCTTCCCCCTTCTCTGGACCGTTTCACTGCAGGGAGGGGATCACACTTGGAGACAGAACTCCAAGGGCCAGACCCAAACCTCAGAGAAGCTAACAAGAGATTTTTCCAAATGAAGAGACATCGTTGCTCACTGTATCAATACCTTTCACGTTATCCTCTTAACTTTCTCTAGTGAGTCCCACCTCAAATTACAGCACAAATAATTCCCACCCCTTAATGCACCGAACCATCCTGAGTGCTATTGCTTTTTAGAATTCACACTGGACAAGTGTCTGCCTGAGCTCCCACGATGACTCTCAAGTACTCTCCTGACAGAGCCACAGCTTAGATGGTCTTTAACAATATGCCTGGGCCTCGCACGTCTCCAAAACTAAATTCAATCTGCCATTATGCCACACAACCCCCTCTGTGGGTTTAAATCCAGCTGGGCAAATGTTGCCCCCTTCCCTCCTGGGAAGCTCTAGTAAACTTGCTTCCGACAGGTGACTCGCTTAGGAGGTGAGGGAAGGAGCCTCTCGGGTGAAAGGCACATGTGAACACTCTCTGCAATGGCTCATGAGCTGTATCAATGGCTGGGGCTCCTGTGCCACCCCCTTCCCAGGGGGAGGGAGGGAGGGTGCGAGGCCAGTGGAACTGAGCCAGCATAAACCCACCCTCTGCCTTCCCCGATAAGTCACCCTCTCAGTGAGGCTCCAGAGAGAAGAGAGTGCAGGGCTACCAAGTCCCTGACAGCATGGCTGTACCACAGTGGCTCTATGGTGCCTAAGCCTCCTGGGGCTTCTCTTGGGGGCAGGATTTCAACCACCTAGAGTTTCTCAGGTCTTCCACGGAGAAGCTCAATGACCATATGGATGTTACAAGGCTTCAAGGCAGAGATGGGCAACCTGCAGCCCGCGGGCCCCACGCGGCCCGTCAGGGTAATCTGCTGGCGGGCCACCAGACAGTTTGTTTACATCTGCACGGCCACCTGCAGCTCCCAGTGGCCGCGGTTCGGTGTTCCCGGCCAATGGGAGCTGCGGGAAGTGCCACAGGCACGTGCTGGCCACTGCTTCCCGCGGCTCCCATTGGCCGGGAATGGCGAACCGCGGCCACTGGGAACTGCGGGCAACCGTGTAAATGTAAACAAACTGTCTGGCGGCCTGCCAGTGGATTACCCTGACGGGCCGCAGGTTGCCCACTATTGCTTCAAGGGGTCTGACCCAAAGCCCACCAAAACCAATCGACAGGTCAGTCAGGTTTCAGCAGATACAGGAGGCTTGGTTCTCAGCTGGTGTAAATCCTGTATCTCCATTTGTCTTCAGCTGAGTTGCACAGACTTGCGCCTGAGGATCTTGCCCAAACTGTCTTTAAATATCTTCACACGTCTATTTATACTGCAGACTGCATGTGAAAACCCATTCCATTACTCATTGTGCTTCACCCTCATGACAGATAATCATCAGTAAGAAAGTATATTACTTGATCCGCCTCCACAGTAACTGGAGATGGGCCTTTGTAACTTATTTGCACAAGATGTGGGGGCTGATAACGGGATATTCTGTATGTTTATAAACTCTACTGATAATTTTAAGTCTCCATGTCTTACAACTGAGTCTCTGCATGTGGAAAAACTGCTTTGGACTTGGGACTCCTTTCAGTGATACAACAGCACTTCAGCTTTATTATTTTCACTTCCCCAAATCAGCTTGTGCCACCATTTGAGAGTTTATAGCCAGGCTAATGGCTCTGCTGAGTAAATATAGTTGGGGTGTAAAATTACATATTCATCACCAGGGCTGAATTGCTGGAGAGAGAGCCTTCTCGGTTAGGGTTGCCTGTGCCTCTTGCGGTTGCTGCTAAAGTATCAGGCAGGCTGTAGAGTCTATTGCTGTGGTGTCCACGTCCCGTCGATGCAGGGGTTTGGCTGGTGGATCTGTGAAGCTACTGTGCCTCTTCTGCAGCTCAACCTCTCCCATTACTCTCCTTAATGCTAGTGCAGATGGGACTCTCAGAGAACACAGCATGCCTGGCATATAGTTCCCCCGCAAGGGTCTTCCACGTTCTGTCTCCTTCCCTATGTAATAGAAATGTGCCCGTCCTACTGATGCAGGGCTTTCAATGGCCTGGAAGATGTCCCCCATTGTTCTGAAAGTATCCAAAGTTAAATACTATAGCAAGATTTTTGTAAAGAACTGAGTAATACTGTTCTCATAAGAAGCATGTTACGCATTCTATGATAAGAATAACTAAATCTCATGCTTCAGAATATAAACTCTGAGCCTGGTGGCAATTAGAGAAATCTGCCTAGGAACAGCAGTGCA
>NW_020685668.1:0-1323 GCF_002925995.2 Terrapene triunguis
CCCAATCAGTTTTGCTGATAATTTGCCCCAGCTTTGGGAAATTAGCCCTTTTGAAGGGTATCTGTAGATCGCTATTACTGGTTGAAAGCTGGTCTCTGTTTGTCCATTTCAATGTAATCGGTTCCATACTTTTATTTTGTTCTCCTCTATCCTATGCCCCCTTATTTGTCTCTTCTCTAAACTAAACAGTCCCAGACTTTTCAGTCTGTCGCATACGCCAGACTCCCCCCTTCTCATAGCCTTTTCCCTGAGGTGTGTTCTAGTTGGGATGTTTCCCCCGGCACATGTCTTGGCAAAGGTTTTTTTCCCCTACTCTCAGATTTTCAGGAAGTAGGTGAATAGGAAACTCCCTACAGCATGGCTCTGTAGCCTGGCTTTCATTGCATTAAGGCGATGTCTACATTGGCCGATTTTTTTCGCTGAAAGTTTAGTCAATGACCAAAAAGCCTTTAAAGAAAACCGTTGTTGTACGTTCACACTGTCTCTTTTGGCATAGCGCGTCCACACGTGGGGTGGTCACAGTGACAGTGAGAGCAATGCACTTTGGGTAGCTATCCCACTGTTCAGCACTCCATCTTGTGTACATAGGTGTTGTGGGAAGGAAGAGCGGATTGCAGCACATTATGGCTCCGGGATCAATGTCCCATGATGCATTGCTCTCCACCCCAGCATTCCATGTGCTTCCGTCTCCAGTTCGTGCCTGATTTGTTGTCCTACATGGATAGCAGCAGCGTTAGATTGCTTTTGGCATTCACAGAACAGCAGAGCATGGTGGAATGTTAGTTTTGGGCTCGGGAAACTAGCACTGAGTGGTGGAATCGCATCGTTGTGCAGGTCTGGGATGACGAGCAGTGGCTGCAGAACTTTTGGAATTGGAAAGCCACCTTCCTGGAATTGTGTACTGAGCTCACCCCAGCCCTATGGTGCAAGGACACCCAAATGAGGGCTGCGCTGTCAGTGGAGAAGTGCATGGTGATCGCATTGTGGAAGCTGGTGAATCCAGGCTGCTACTGGTCGGTCGCAAATCAGTTTGGAGTTGCGAAGTCAACCGTTGGGTCTGCATTAACTGAAGGGCCATTAATCACATCCTGCAGCGCAAGACCGTGACTCTGCGCAACGTGCGTGACATTGTTGATGGCTTTGCAGAAATGGGTTTCCCCATCTGCAGAGGGGCGATAAATAGCACGCATATTCCAATTTTGGCACCGGACACCTTGCGATGGAATATATCAATTGGAAGGGTACTTCTCCACGGTGTTGCTGGCACTCGAAGATCACTGTGGGCGTTTCATTGACATCAGTGCAGGGTGGTCCAGAAAAGTG
>NW_020685668.1:1333-3269 GCF_002925995.2 Terrapene triunguis
GAAACCGTAGAAGTGAAACCTGGATAGCAATAAGGAGCATTTCAACAATAGGCTGAGTAGGAGCAGGATGACCGTGGAATGTGCATTTGGCAGATTAAAAGTGTGCTGGCGATTCCTTTCTGAAAGGTTAGACCTCAATGAGGAAAATATTCCCATGGTTGTAGCCATGTGTTCCACCTTGTATAATATTTGTGAAGGTAAGGGCGAAAAGTTTGCTCAGTGGTGCACTGCTTGGACAGAACACGTGATTGCTGATTTTGAGCAGCCAGATACCAAGGCTATTAGAGGGAACAGTGGAGGGCAATTGGAATCAGGGAGGCTTTACGGCAACACTTTGAAAATGAGAACAAGTAATGTTTATTGCTATGCATGGGATAGTAATACATAATGAAGTCCAGTTTTGGTAGGGTAGAAAGCAGTTGTGATTGTTCAGCCCTAGGGTTCAATGTAAGGAAATGGTAAAACTGCCTGCTGCTTTGCTGTTGCTTTCTGCTATCATAACTTCACCGGAAGCAAATAAAGAGTGCTTGTTATTCAAATAACTTTGCTTTTATTGCCAAAAAACCCACCACACCATGCACACACACACAGCTGAGCGTGCGTCCAGCTTTCATTTGAAAAGGTGTCTGTGGAGGTGGAGTGAACGGTAAAGTGAGACGTCCCAGAAATCGGAAAGGAATGTGTGGGTGGAGTTTGGGGAGGACATGGCAAAGAGTTCTGAATGTGCTGAAGGGGAGGGCGGGCACCCATCTACTCAGTCTGAAGCAGCAGGAGGGACTGCAGCATGTTGGTTTGTCACTAGAAAATTTTTATCAGCCTCTCCATTGCATCCCTAGTGTATGCCTCATTTTCTTTTCTTTCCTGCTTGTCGCATTGCCTCCACTGCTGCATTCCATCTTGTCTGCATCAGAGTACTGCAGCACCTCCCAGAACATATCTTCCTTGCTCCATCTCGGTCGCTTTCTTATCCGGCGGAGACACTCGGCTGGAGTGGAGGGGGTGCCTCCTTTCAAGGACATATCTGGAGAAGCACAAGTAACAATAAAGAAAAGCATTATTGTTAAGTACATTTACAGCATTGAAACACTACATTAAAATACACTGCTGGTAACACACCAGTCACTTTCCAGCTGACCCTTGACAAGCACACATGCTGGTGAACACTGGAAGCATGGTGAGTGTTCCCAGGGGTGGAGGACGTTGGGTGTGGGAGAAAAGCAATTGGCCAATTACAGTGATAAAATCAAGAAAGGTGTCTACACTGGCACTTTGGCGACAAAAATGTTGCGTAAAAACATTGCAACTCTCATCAAGGTGGCTTTATTACGTCACTGAAACTGAGGAATTCCGTCATCAAAGTGGCTTTATAATGTTTACATCTCCACTATTTCATCACCAAATGCTGCCTTTTGGTGAAAAAACTTGGCAGTGTAGACAAGGCCTAGGAAACAATAAGACATAACCAGTATGCACTCGTGTTTCCTGCTGGTGCCGCCTAAGGTTTCCCACACCACGATGTGGAGGAACTATTGATGCAGGGAGCACCATAAAATATGGAATTGGCATTAGGAGGGTCAGTTGTTCATAATTCATTTATCTGAATAATGAAAATGTCATTTTTCAGTGTGTGAAGAACGACCAATCTGCTTCACACACGAGAACAGCCTCCAGTAGTGCATGTAATGTCTCATATTAACATTGTCTCTCCATCCAGGTGTTTGTCCTGTGACCATCACCTTAGACTCTGGGCACATACAGGAAGTCAGGGGAACATACGATACATGCAGGAAACACCGTTCTGCCTCAGAGTTGGACACCTTCTCCCCTTCACCATGTCAGAATCCAACTCAACCAACTTCACCAACCCCTCCACCTTCATCCTGCTGGGCATTCCTGGCCTGGAGGCAGCCCATGTCTGGATCTCCATCCCCTTCTG
>NW_020685669.1:0-3640 GCF_002925995.2 Terrapene triunguis
CCCCCACTCTGGGCAGCCCTGCCACTGGGTGCGGGGCCCTCTTAGGCGCGGGGCCCGATTCGGGGGAATTGGTGGAATTGGCCTAAAGCCGGCCCTGTTCAGAAGATATACTGGTAGATGGATGGGTTGATTAAGGTGGAAATCCTACAGAACTTTCTATAAGTATTTAGGATGTGGGTGTAAGGAGACTTTATTCTTGAAGAATACTATAAAGGGGGGAGGAGAGGTCTGCCATTAGGGCCCTAATTTACCCAACTCTACAAGAAGTAGTGAGGGCAACTAAGAAGGTATTGGAAATTATCTTGGCCTATGATGAAGTGTAGGTATTTCTTGTGTGATGGGTTTAATCGATATATGAAAATAGGCATCTTGTAGGTCAGGGCTGAAAACCAATCCCCTTCCTCCAATAAGAGAATTATAGTTGCCAGAGTCACCATCCTGAACTTTTGAGGCTTCACGTGCTCTAAGTGTCTTAGATCTAAGATCGGCCTCCCTCCTTCTTTGGCACCAGGAAATGCTTTGAGTAGAACCTCTTGCCTTGTTGGGGGAAAGGATCAGTTCTATTGCTTCTAGCTGTTGTCTCAACACAAGCTCGTGAGACAGGTCCTGAAGAGGGATGGGGAAGGAGGTGGGGGTGAGAGGGCATGATGTAAAATGGATGGTATAGTCAGATGTTATGATGTCCATGACCCACTTTTCCATGGTGGTCAGTTTCCAAGCCTGCTGGATAACAGGAAGGCAAACCCCTAAAGAGGGGAGGTGGTCCAATGGGCATAAGTGTCACTCCAATATGACTTCAGAGGATGGGTGGTCAGTGCTGTCTGAAAAATCAGGCTCCTCTAAGGCATCTTAATTTTTTTGCCCAAAAATTGAGGTACCTCAAATCACTAGGCCTAAATATTTAGAGACTAAACAGCACTGTGAGATTTTGTTCAGAATAGATCTTGCCAAATAATTACTAAATTAGCAGATTAAAGGAAAGCAGTTATTATATTTGAATTTGAGTAAGGTATTTAGTAAGGTATTTAATTTGTTATATTTTGAAAGACAGCTCTTAAAATTGATTTTCATAGTCTTGCATCCAACAATGTTGACTGATATTGGCTGGAGAGACAACAAAAGCATTGAAAAATAGTGAATTAGAGATTGGATGAAGGCAGTATTGAACACTAGATTATCTTCCATGATAGTCTAGAAGAGGAAGTCAAAAATATAGTAATTAAATTCACAGCTGATATTAAATTGGGAGTAAATACAAACACCAATGAGGACAAATAATGCAAAACGACCTAGAGAGAGGTTTGAAATGTGGACAGAAAATTAAAAAATATGCAGCTTTGAAAAATGCAGATAAATACATTTAGGGAAAACGTATCTGAAACACACACACTCGAGGGAAGTAGTAAATTCTGACAGAGACCTGGGGCAGAGATACAGCAAAGTAAATATGTCTCTCCAATGGTACATAACAGGGAAAAAAAAAAAAAAAAAAAAAAAAAAGTCCCCCAAAAAAAAAAAAAAAAAAAAAAAAAAAAAAGGCTATATGAATGGGGCTGCACACACAAATAGCACAGAATAGGGATGTAAAACTCTCTCTGTGTACCGCTCTGGCATGACTGCCTCAAAAATTGCACCCAGTTCTGGATTCAAACAAACATCTAGATTTAGGGAGATCAATTAGGTTGTAGAATAGAACCTGAGACATTTAAAACAAGACAGGGAGCAAGCATACAATAGCGAACAATTCCACAACAGCAGAGAGGGCAAAAGACACCTAACTAGGGCCTTGGCTACACTTGCGAGTTACAGCGCTGTAAAGCCGCCCCCAGCGCTGTAACTCACTCCCTGTCCCCACTGACAAGGCATTTGCAGCGCTGTATCTCCATGGTTGGAGAGCTGCATGTACTCCATGTCCCTGAGAGGAATAGCGAGTATTGTGCTGCCGCTGCAGCACCAGTGTGGCCGCCCAATGCGCTGTGAATGGCCTCCAGAATTATTCGGCAGTATCCCACAATGCCTGTTCTAGCCACTCTGGCCATCAGTTCAAACTCTACTGCCCTGGCCTCAGGTAACCAATCATGTGACCCACCCTTTACATTCCCCGGGAATTTTAAAAAACCCCTTCCTGTTTGCTCAGCCTGGCGTGGCGTGGCGTGCTATCAGCGAATCTTTCCAGGTGACCATGCCTCCACGTGCCAAGCGAGCCCCAGCATGGAGCAATGGCGAGTTGCTGGACCTCATCGGTGTTTGGGGGGAGGAAGCTGTACAGTCCCAGCTGCGCTCCAGCCGTAGGAATTACGATACCTTCGGGAAGGTATCAAAGGACATGATGGAAAGGGGCCATGACCGGGACGCCCTGCAGTGCAGGATTAAAGTGAAGGAGCTGCAAAGTGCCTACCGCAAAGCCCGCGACGCAAACGGCTGATCGGGTGCTCCCCCGCGACCTGCCGATTCTACAAAGAGCTGGATGCGATACTTGGGGTTAACCCCACCTCCACTCCGAGCACCACCATGGACACTTCAGGGACGGGGGGGGGGGGGGGAGAACGGGAGTGATGGTGGTGGGCCGGATGGAGACACCCCGGAATCCCTGGAGCCATGCAGCCAGGAGCTCTTCTCGAGCCAGGAGGAAGGTAGCCAGTCGCAGCGGCCAGTACTTGGTGGAGGACAAACAGAAGAGCAGGTTCCCGGTAAGCTGTTTCTTTTCGGGAAGGAATTTTTTCGGTGCGGGCTCTTTGGGAGAGGAGGGCTAGGCATGCATGCCTAGATGCGGAATAGTGCATTGATGTGGTTTATCACATCGCGGTAATCGACCGCGGTAATCTCCTCGAATGTCTCATCCAGAACGTATGCAATGCGCTTGCGCAGGTTTATCAGGAGAGCCACCGTGGTCCTTGTCCCAGCCAGGCTAACGTGTCCGCGCCACTGTGCCGCGAGGGGCGGGGGGACCATTGCTGCACACAGACAAGCTGCATATGGGCCAGGGCGGAAGCCGCATTGCAGTAGAAGACCCTCCCTTGCTTCCCAGGTCACCCTCAGCAGCGAGATATCGTCCAGGACGAACTCCTGTGGAAAATGTTGGGACAGTGTTCAGTGTAGCTGCCCCCTGAAGCTGTTGGCTCTCCCCAAGGCACAGAAACCCAGAGGACAGTGCAGCCCTGAAACAATCAGTCCCCCTTACTCACCATTTTGAGGCTCCCGTGGGATGTGTGCGCTCTGTTTCGGACGGGAAAATTATGCAATTGTGTAGAGCCTGTGTATTTTCTACTCAAGTGCGGGGGAAATCATTACTCTGTCTGGTATAAACAATGCTGCCTCTGTTAAATGTTGCATTTTGCCTATACAGCAGCATCAACCTTGAGACCTCAGCCGTCCCTCTTATCGCCTGCTCAGAGACTGCAAAGACTCAGGAAGAGACCGCGAAAAAGCAAAGACGACATGCTGCAAGAAGTGATGCGGCAATCTATTAAAGAGAATGAGAAAGCACTGGAGGAGAGAGAAAGCAGGATCCGCCAGGAAAACGCAGCGCACCGGCGGCAAAGCACGGAGCACCGGCAGCAAAGCACGGATCGGCTCATAAGCATCCTGGAGCACCAAGCAGACGCTATCCAGGAGCTCATAGCCATGCAGAAAGAGGAGC
>NW_020685669.1:3740-6449 GCF_002925995.2 Terrapene triunguis
CACCAAGCAGACGCTATCCAGGAGCTCGTAGCCATGCAGAAAGAGGACCAGTACCGCAAACGCCACCCCCCCACAGCCCTTGTCCCAAAACTCTTTCCGTTGTGCCCCACTGTCACCTCCAACCCACTTTCCCCAACTTCCGTGTTCTTCACGCCACCCGCTGCCTCCAACACCAATATCTTCACCACCCAGCCCTGAAAACCACGACCCTTACCCTCTGCACTCAACCCCCATCACCATGCAGTACAGCTATCCTTAAGTGCAGCACTCACTGCACAGCACACCAGACAGGACATAAGCAAATCTGTGATTGTACTGTTCCCCACTCCACACCCTTGTTTCTTTTCAATAAATGGATTTTTTGGCTTTGAAAACATTCTTTATTATTGCATAAAGTAAAAGACTCCTTAGCCCAGGAAATAAACAGGCACTGCAAGTCTGCTTGTCTGCTTAGCAAACACTGATTCCTAAAGATCTGAACTACTGAACTTCACTCCCGTGCAGGGCACCAGATATCACTGCTGGTTTTCAGCCTCAAATTGCTCCCTCAAGGCATCCCTAATCCTTGCAGCCCCGCGCTGGGCCCCTGTAATAGCCCTGCTCTCTGGCTGTGCAAATTCAGCCTCCAGGTGTTGAACCTCGGAGGTCCATGCTTGAGTGAAGCTTTCACCCTTCCCTTCACAAATATTATGGAGGGCACAGCACGTGGATATAACCGCGGGGATGCTGTTTTAGGCCAAGTCCAGCTTCCCATACAGAGATCGCCAGCGGCCCTTTAAACGGCCAAAGGCACACTCCACAGTCATTCGGCACCGGCTCAGCCTGTAGTTGAACCGTTCCTTGCTGCTGTCAAGGCTCCCTGTGTAGGGTTTCATGAGCCATGGCATTAACGGGTAAGCAGGATCTCCAAGGATCACAATGGGCATTTCGACTTCCTCTACCATGATCTTCCGCTCTGGGAAAAAAGTCCCGGCCTGCATCTTCCTGAACAGCCAAGTGTTCCGAAAGATGCGTGCATCATGCACCTTTCCGGGACAGCCTCTGTTAATGTCAATGAAACGCCCACGGTGATCCACAAGCGCCTGGAGAACCACAGAGAAATACCCCTTCCGATTAACGTACTCGGATCCTAGGTGGGGTGGTGCCAGAATAGGAATGTGCGTCCCATCTATCGCCCCTCCACAGTTAGGGAACCCCATTTGTGCAAAGCCATCCACTATTTCCTGCATGTTACCCAGAGTCACGGTTCTTCTGAGTAGGATGCGATTAATGGCCTTGCAAACTTGCATCAACACGATTCCAACAGTCGACTTTCCCACTCCAAACTGGTTTGCAACCGACCGGTAGCTGTCTGGAGTTGCCAGCTTCCAGATTGCAATAGCCACCCGCTTCTCCACTGGCAGGGCAGCTCTCAATCTCGTGTCCTTGCGCCGCAGGGTGGGGGCAAGCTCTTCACACAGTCCCATGAAAGTGGCTTTTCTCATCCGAAAGTACTGCAGCCACTGCTCGTCATCCCAGACTTCCATGACGATGTGATCCCACCACTCGGTGCTTGTTTCCCGAGCCCAAAAGCGGCGTTCCATGGTGCTGAGCATGTCCGTGAATGCCACAAGCAATTTCGTGTCGTACGCGTTACGCGGCTCGATAGCATCGTCGGACTCCTCACTCTCACTGTCACTTTGGATCTTAAGGAATAGTTCGACAGCCAAACGTGACGTGCTGGCGAGATAAGTCAGCATACGCCTCAGCAGTTTGGGCTCCATTTCCCACAGACAGATCGTGCTGCACAGAAACCGTTGAAAGATGGCACCAAAGGTGGACGGAAACAAAGGGATTTCTGGGATGCGAAGCGATGCATCACGGGGCGTTGGGACAGGACCCAGAATGCCCCGCACCCACGCCCCCTTCCCACAACCCACGGCGCCAGAATGGGAAGAGGTGCTCTGTGGGATAGCTGCCCATAATGCACCGCTCCCAATAGCGCTGCAATTGCTGCAAATGTGGCCAAGACAGTGCGCTGGGAAGCTGTCAGTGTGGACAGACTGCAGCGCTTTCCCTACTCAGCTGCACGAAGTCAGGTTTAACTCACAGCGCTGTACATCTGCAAGTGTAGCCAAGGCCTAGGTCTTTTCAGTTCTAACTAAGATTAATCAATCAGTCGATACTGGGGACCCTATTTGGTATGCAGTGCAACCTGCCAGGCCTGCCTCACCTCTTTTTTTAAAATCACACCTCCTCTCCCAATCATAGAATATCAGGGGTGGAAGGGACCTCAGGAGGTCATCTAGTCAAACCTCCTGCTCAAAGCAGGACCAATTCCCAACTAAATCATCCCAGCCAGGGCTTTGTCAAGCCAGGCCTTAAAAACCTCCAAGGAAGGAGACTCCACCACCTCCCTAGGTAATGCATTCCAGTGCTTCACCACCCTCCTAGTGAAATAGTGTTTCCTAATATCCAACTTAGACCTCCCCCACTGCAACTTGAGACCATTTCTCCTTGTTCTGTCATCTGCCATCACTGAGAACAGACGAGCTCCATCCTCTTTGGAACCCCCCTTCAGGTAGTTGAAGGCTGGTATCAAATCCCCCCTCATTCTTCTCTTCTGGAGACTAAACAATCCCAGTTCCCTCAGCCTCTCCTCATAAGTCATGTGCTCCAGACCCCTAATCATTTTTGTTGCCCTCCGCTGGACTCTTTCCAATTTTTCCA
>NW_020685670.1:0-8553 GCF_002925995.2 Terrapene triunguis
TAATAAATTTGTTAGTCTCTAAGGTGCCACAAGTACTCCTGTTCTTTCATATGAAGAGACTGAGGATTGTTACTTTAGGAAAGAAATGACGAAGGTAAGATGTGATAAGAATATCACATAGGTGATAAGAATATATAAAATAATGGTCAAGAGAAGGTAAATCTTGAGTTTCTGGTCTCCCTCCCTAAGAACAAAGGACAGTCAATAAAATTAATAAGTGGCAAAATCAGAACAAGAAAACATATTTTCATACGTGTGATTAGACTGTGGAACTCATGACCACATTATGTGACTGAGACCAAGAATGCAGCAAGATTCAACAACGGGTTTAAGAATAGCCCAAGTTGTTATAAATAATGATAAGAAAAATTTGGAAGGGCTATTAGACCTTGTGCTTCAGCTCTAACTATCAAAGACCAGGTTTCAGAGGGGTAGCCGTGTTAGTCTGTATCAGCAAAAACAACGAGGAGTCCTTGGGGCACCTTAGAGACCAACACATTTATTTGGGCATAAACATAAAACCCACTTCGTCAGATGCATGGAGTGAAAAATACAGTAAGCAGTAAAAATATTACAGCACATGAAAAGATGGGAGTTGCCTTACTAAGTGGGGAGTCAGTGCTAACGAGGCCAATTCAATTAAGGTGGAAGTGGCCTATTCTCAACGGTTGACAAGAAGGGGTGAATATCAAGAGAGGGAAAAGTACTTTTGTAGTGCTAACGGGGCCAATGCTATTGGTTAGCAGGATGGGAAAATAGGGAGGGGTCAGTTTCTGCAGCATGAATGACATTTCATTATCTATTAAAGCGTACATGTAAACAATTTAACTAGTCATTAAACATGGAACAGCATCACCTTTCCCCCTGCTATGCTGTTCATTATCAGGTAGGGCAGGAGTCAGTCAGTGGCTGCAGCACTACCGGATCTCCTGCCAGGACAGTTGGGTGAAGGCAAGAAAAATCACGCGCCTGCAGTAGTCTCTTTAGTCTCACTCATTGCAAGCGAGTGGGACTCTTTCGGGGGGGCAGGGGGGGAGGCAATTCATTTTACAATCGTGTTTAAAATCTCTCCCTAGTGAGGTGAAGGATATTTGAATCCCACGTTCCATCTCCCACATTCAAACTGCTACAGCTCCTGGCCTTCTCCTGGTGCCTACTTTGGCCTGAGCGTGAAAATGAGCGAGTGAGCGAGGGGGGAGGGAGGGAGAGTGAGCGACAGAGGATGGGGGGATGGAGTGAGCGGGTGACGGGGCTTCGGGAAGGGGCGGGGCTTCAGGGAAGGGGCAGGGAGCGGGGCAAGGGTGTTCGGTTTTCTGCAATTAGAAAGTCGGCAACTCTCTGGATTTGCCTCCTCGGTTATGAAAGTAAATATATTGCTTGAGCCCCGGCAACGTTTTCATTACAAATTCAGCCCTGCCTGTAAGAACTTATTTAAAGGTTTATTAACTAGGAAAAAGTAGGAATAGACGTCATTACAGGTTAAAGCAAGCAAACATGCACACAAATGAGTTGCAATCTAAGTCCTAAGCATCACAGAGTTGTAGTGATCTGTCAATTCAAAATGTCTTTCAGGGCGGACCCAGGGGTAACCCCTGGGGATCTCCGCTTTAGTTTAATGTCGCTGGCCCTGTGAGAGTGCAGACAGCAAAGGGATGAAAAACCTTCATGTCAAATTTTTTTCCCCCCCTCTTCCAGCATTCAAGCCGATGGGATGAGGCCTTCTGCCTGTACTTCTTCATGGGTGGATGGGGCAATTAACAAAGTTTTTGTCTGATAATGGCCCACTTAATTTTTGATAGTCCTCCAGAATAGGCGGGGGAGGGGGTTAAGGGGTGATTCCCGTGCCTGGGTTCACATGGTCAGAGCAAACATTGTCAAAGTTATAAAGCAAAACGTAGATATTTCCTTATAGCTACCCGTGAGATGAGTGCACACACCAACTTTCAAGCTGAAATGCTTGAAGTCTAAACACTAAATACATTCTTATAACACATTCTTGATTTAGTTGGGGATTGGTCCTGCTTTGAGCAGGGGGTTGGACTAGATGACCTCCTGAGGTCCCTTCCAACCCTGAGATTCTGTGATTCTATGGCCTTGGCTACACTGGCGCTGTACAGCGCTGCAACTTGCTGCGCTCAGGGGTGTGAAAACGCCCCCCCCCGAGCGCAGCGAGTACAGCGCTGTAAAGCACCAGTGTAATCAGAGCCTGCAGCGCTGTACGCTCGCTCGCAGCGCTGCAAGCTATTCCCCTCGGAGAGGTGGAGTACATACAGCGCTGTGAGAGAGCTCTCGCAGCGCTGGTGGCGCGACTACACTCGCGCTTCACAGCGCTGCCGCGGCAGCGCTGGGAAGTCCTGAGTGTAGCCAAGGCCTATGATTCTAGCACGAATACCTATTTCCAACAAAACTAACATACCGGTGAGCTGGTTTGGTTTCCAGCTATGAGTTTGTCAGTTGCCTACAGCCTTGGCCATTGCTGGCACTTAGTTAACCAGTGTCACGGGGGGGTGGTGAAACGCTGGCTCCCCACAGCCACCCTGCTGAATTGGCTGGCTCCTCAGTCAGATGCTAGTGAACGGAAAGGATGAGAGGGGCAAAGCTCAGATAGCCCTTCCCGCACCCAGCTCCTTTGCTGAATTAGCAGGGCCCACAGACGGATGCACCACAGTCTACTGATTGATTGAGCTCACCCACAGCCTCGTGCCAGGATCGCTGCCCAGTGTGGGGAAAGAGGAGAGGAGCAATTGCTGCGCTGTTTGCCCCTTTGCCTGACTTCGGTGGGTGAGCTGCCCGAGGGAAGCTGTATCTCCAGAACTGCTTCCCACAATAACTAGATCCATCAATCCCAAGGCCAGAAGGGATCACTGTGATCCTCTAGTCCGACCTCCTGGATAACACAGTCCATAGAACTTCGCCACAATAACTCCTAGGGCAGATCTCTTAGAAAAACATCCAGTCTTGATTCAAAAATGGTCAGTGATGGAGAATCCACACCGGCCCTTGGTAAATTGTACCAATGGTTAATTACTTTGACTGTTAAAAATGTACACCTTATGTCCAGTCTGAGTTTGTCTAGCTTCAACTTCCGGCCTGTCACACTGTCTGGAGTGGCTTACGAGCGAGAGAGCCAAGCTCAGGGCAGACTGACAAGAAGCAGGGCACAACCCCCAAACGCGTTGTGAGTTCTACATTTGGGTTTCACCAACCAAGTGTGAACGCTTCAGGCACTACACATAGCTTTATATGTGGAGTCACAGACAGCCCCATTGTGCGCTCTGTTCTATCTTGCCACCCAGGCAAACTTGACTCTGTGATAGATAGTCCCTTACACCAAAAATCACAACAATATTCAGGTTACTCCCAGTCCCAAAGGACTAGTCTCTTACCTCAGGTCAATTGCACCTTAGATCTCACACCCCAAAACTAACAAACACTTGTAGCTAATCCTATAGTAAACTAAAGATTTATTAACTAGGGAAAAGAGATGAGAGTTATTTACCAGGTTAAAGTGGGTAAGCATACACACACAAATGGTTTCAGATGGTGATAGAGCTGCTGAAATATGCCAGCTCTATAAATCCTTTAGGGCTAACCCAGTTAATCCTGGGGATCTCTTGCTTATGTTTAGGAATCTTTACCCCCTGAGAGTCCAAGCAGCATAAAAAGACCCCGATTCCTTCTGGTCAGGGATTTTTATCCCCTCTCCCTAAAGTCCAAACTGACAGGATGTGTGCTTCTACACATCCCCCTCTTCATGGGTGTCCAGGAAGCAATCAGCAAACTCCTTGTTCTTTGATGGCTCACAATGGCCCATTTGGATTCAACGGGCCTTCCTGATGGGCCGGGGCTAACCCCTCCTCCTGGGTGCAAACTGGTATTGCACACCGGGTGATGTTTCTTTCTTGACTGGATTTACAGTTTCAGAGCAAACATTTTTACGGTTCCAGAACTATATTACTGTCTAGCATGTCCGGATATTCTAAGTGAGATTGAGGCATGTAGCAACTTACAATCATTTCATAAAGTCTAAACACAGTGTTACAAGGCGAAGACCTATTTTAGCAATATAAACCCGCAGGTGAGTCAGACCAGTTTGGCTCTGCAATAGTTATCAATAGGAACATACATGGCATGGAGAAAAGAGCACGGCCCAGCGCTTCCAAGGTATTTAGTCACCTAACTGCCATTGGTTTCAAAGGGAGTTGGGCACCTGAATGCCTTTGAGGATCTGAGCCCATAAGTCCTTCGTTATCAGGGACCAGGAAGTAACCATTTCTAGTGCCGACACTGATTTCCCAGCATGCCTTTCAGCAGCTGGCCCTTTAAATTTGGCAAATCCAAACAGCAGGACCATTTTGCAAGGGAGTACATCCCTATCTAATGGCTGGTAAGTACATGTTATATCTTCCCCCTCCCCTGCGCCTTATTTGACTTCTCTTAGGGCTGAGGAGATCAAACACCAAAATACTCAGATCAAATACTCAGTTACTAGTATTTGTGTTTGATTTGTGTGGACGTTTTATGTTTTTATTTTCAATGCTACGGGGAAGCGTTTCTGTGGGGCTAAAGTAACACACGTTCTTGACTCCTCCGGGAACGTCAGCTCCCAAGTGGAAGAAAAGCCGCTCTGATTGTATGTCAGCCCCGCGAAGGGCTCCCTGTGGCCAAAACCCCATGAAAAGCACAATTCTAACTACTGAGGCTGTTAAAGTCCTGCAGGACCCAAGGGCGCCATCCTAGTTACCAGGCTGTGTCCTCAGATTTGCATAGAATGGAACATCGGGGGAGGGAGAACTCAGTGCTTTAAGCATTGGCCTGCTAAACCCAAGGTTGTGAGTTCAATCCTTGAGGGGGCCACTTAGGGATCTGGGGCAAAATTGGTCCTGCTAGTGAAGGCAGGGGGCTGGACTCAATGACCTTTCAGGGTCCCTTCCAGCTCTATGAGATAGGTATATCTCCATATTAAAAAAAACAAAAACATCTCGCTCCCTTCCTTTGGAGCGGAACGTGTGAGCTTTATCACCTTCCCTCGGGCCAGTCGGTTGTATTGTTGACTGCAGGGAAGTCGGAGAGGAATCGTTTCGATTGGAGAAGAGACTGAATATAAAAGTACTGCTCTGTAATGCATTAAATGGGGCTTAGCCTATGAAGAACAATTTCCGTGGTTACTTGAGTGAAGCGTAGTCTGTAGGCAAGCTGCACGCACTGCATCCTCCCTCCTGGAGTTTCCTGCACAAGCAAAGTTTGCAGAGCAGGCATGTGGTGCCTGTCGTTGCTGTAGGGCCCAAAGTTTACCGAGAAGCTGGTGGCAATTAAATTCGCAAGCCTGCCTCTTTTTTTTTTTAAATGAAACCTTTTCAGCTGTCCTCCAAATGCCCTTTGTCCTAAGTTCATGTCGTTATGTCAGGAGTCACCGGCTGCTGTTTCGTTGAGGCAGCTGTGTGAAGGAGCAAGAGAATTTGCTCTCTGCCTTAATATCTAACTAGATTTAATTCTTTGGCGCAGAGTCACTCCCTGGGAACCAGGCATTGGTGTTTGGCGGAAAGCTCTGAAAGTCGCGATTGGCCTGCATGCTTTGGTGACCACCTCTCTTCCAGGACTAGTGTATACGGTGCGAATAAAACAAGTTACTGTAAGAAAACTTTGATTTCTCCTCCAACATCTATTCCTGCTCAGCATTCATATGGCAGGTAGCAGAACATAAAACGTTATGGACCTGAGGGAGGACACATGGATAAAAAAAAAAAAGTGACAAAAACCACACCAGAGAGGAGTAAAGATAATTGCCACAGTCCTCTTTGTAACAGCCCTTAACACATTTGAAGACGCCTATCAGGCCCTCCTCATTTTTTCTCAAGACTAAACATGTCCAGTTTTTTTAACCTTTCCTCATGGGTCAGGGTTTCTAAACCTTTGATCACCTTTGTTTAATCTGTTTATCCTCACAGCACTCCTGTGAAGCAGGGCTGGGCGTTGTGCAGAGAGGCCCAATCCTAGCTAGATTAGAAGTATGATGGAACTGTTTTGATTTGGTTTTCTGCCTCTCCTGCCCCTTTAAATTGCTAGGATTCTGTTGGCTGCTGAAGGCAGCGGCCATTTTGTGTCCGGTTCAGAGGCAGCACGTGGCAGAGAGAGTTGCACCCACTGTGCTCACCCCCTCTCTCTCACGGCGACTGCGCTTTTGTTGTTCTCTCTTACTCTGAAATAAAGAACTCATTCGTGGCGTCCCTTTGCGTATAGAAAACAAAACCCAGCCTGCCCCCCAGGATGGAGTCAGGATGTCACCCATTGTGGAGCCCTGCTTGGGTGTGATGGCCCTGGCCTTGCCACCAGCGGTCTCATGGTTAGACAGCTGGCAGGAAATCCCTCCTCTGACTTGAAGCATGTGCCTCAGGTGCCCTTGAAAAGAGGGGGACGACAGCTTGGGCTGCAGGATGGGGGCACAACAGCCCGAGCACAGGGCTGGGAGAGTGGGCAAGGAAGCGGGGAGATGCGCACAGGTAGGCCCAGGTTGGGCATCAGAGAGCTGCCCATGTAGCAACCTGAAACAGGCAACAGAGAGCGGGGTGGCTGGCTAAGCTTCCGCTAACCCCCTGGGTGACAATAGGGGGAAGTACCTTCATCTGGCCGGGGTAGCACAGAGCGGGTACAGCCAGCAGGAGCTGGCACAGCTGCAGGCAAGGACGGTGAGTATGACGCTGGTCCGTGCCACATCCGCAGCAGCTCCTGAGAGGAATCCCTGGCTGGCCTGCTGACGGCACGGATGGGCTGCGTGCGTCAGCCCCTCGCCAGATGGAGGACACGCTGGGGACTCGGGCTGGAGCAGGGCAGTTCGGACTAGATTATCACCATGGTCCCTTCTGGCTTTATAGTCGATGCCTCTATTGTCTCTTTCTACATGCACAGACCGTCTGTGAGTGGCAGACGGCACAGCTCGGCGTCAGGGTCTGAGCGGCTGTAAAAGGTGCCTGGGAAGTCTGGGGCGGGATGGGTTTGGAGGGAGGGTTCAGGCCAAAAGATGAAATGTTTGTAAACGTTCTGCTAGTGCTGCTAAAAGCTTGGTTGCATTTCATTCCCATCTGTGAGCGAGTGCCTCCCAGCCAGAAGGCTGTCTGCTCCCAGACTTCATAGCACCAGCTGGTGCTGTCAGGGGCAATAACTGAGCATATATTCAGACCCAAACCAGCCCACTCAGAGAGCACTCTGGGGCTCTTTGTTCTCTTTCCAGCCACTCACTCCACATGCGATCTGCTGCTTCGGACAGTTTAATTTTGCAGGGTGTTTTCTGATGGGTTCTGCGCGCATGAGGTTATAAAAGTCAGGTCGGGTCTGATTGCTTTTCTTAAGGGTCCTTCATGTTGAGTAGGGTGGTTTATGCCTCCGGGCGACACGGCTCTGAAAGTGGGCTAGAGCGTCGCCTGAAGGGTGATCCCAAATCTTGACCTCTCATTGCTAACTGTCTCTCTGGGAGCTGGAATAAGGGGGTGAGCACTGGTGAGCGATTGAATTTTGTTTCCTGGTTGCAGTCACGTGACAGGGATCAAGGTTAGCTGCCAAGGGGCTGCAGAAAAGATGATTACGGTGAAGTCTCCGGCCTGGGACTTGGGAATAGAACCCAGGACTCCCAGTTTTGCTACAGGCTTTTTGAATGGCCTTGGGCAAGTTACTTAACCTCTTGGTGTCTCAGTTCTCCAGCTGTAAAGTGGGGATAATAATATTGCCTTTCTCTCTTCTATTGAGAAGGTAAGTGTTTCGGGCAGGAACCAACTCTCACTACATGTCCAGCACCTAGCGCAGTGGGGCCCTGATCTTGGCAGGAACCTCTTGGTGATACGGGAATGCAAATAATAATGAAGGGGTCATTATCCGCAGACTCCAGTGGCTATTGTTACAGGCCCCAGGCTGGATGTGTCTCTTGAGACCTCGAAGGTCTAACTTCAGAAGCAAGCAGCACCGTTTCCAGTGTCCAGAGTGAAGAAGACAACCCTGGTTTTTGTGGTTTAACCCAGCGCTGAGGGCTGGGCAGAGCCAGACTGGCTCGGACCCAGCACAAATAGGAGCTATGCTACTAGTAAAGGCCACGGTACACATGACTGCTCCCTAGCGCTTGACCTTCAGTGGAAGGGGGCCATTTTAGGTGTCTAAATGTGGATTTAGGTGCCTCACTTGAGTTTGAAAATGTTGGCCTTTGTCGTCAGTAAATGTTGTGCACGCCTGGGAGAGGATACAGCACAGGATGGCTTTACTCCTAAAGCGTTACACAGAGCAGCATGTTCAGTGCAAGCAGAAGGGAACGTAACGGGTGCTTTAAAGCAGTGGTTCTCAAACTGGGGCCGCCGCTTGTTCAGAGAAAACCCCTGGCGGGCCGGGCCGGTTTGTTTACCTGCCGTGTCCGCAGGTTCGGCCGATCGCAGCTCCCACTGACCGTGGTTCACCGCTCCAGGCCAATGGGGGCTGTGGGAAGGGCGGCCAGCACATCCCTCGGCCCCCACCACTTCCCGCAGCCCCCATCGGCCTGGAGCGGCGAACCGCGGCCAGTGGGAGCCGCGATCG
>NW_020685670.1:8653-12011 GCF_002925995.2 Terrapene triunguis
CCGGGCCGGTTTGTTTACCTGCCGTGTCCGCAGGTTCGGCCGATCGCAGCTCCCACTGACCGTGGTTCACCGCTCCAGGCCAATGGGGGCTGTGGGAAGGGCGGCCAGCACATCCCTCGGCCCCCACCACTTCCCGCAGCTCCCATCGGCCTGGAGCGGCGAACCGCGGCCAGTGGGAGCCGCGATCGGCCGAACCTGCGGACACGGCAGGTAAACAAACCGGCCCGGCCCGCCAGGGGCTTTCCCTGAACAAGTAGCAGACCGCCTTTGAGAACCACTGCTTTAAAGCATTGCCCAACCCAGGAGTCGTGCAGAAAAAGAGCTGGGGGTTACAGCAGGCCACAAATTGAATATGAGCCAATGTGATGCGGCTGCAAAAAAGACTGATATTCTTAGTTGTATTAACAGGAGGTTTATATGTAAGACACGGGAGGTCATTGTCCCACCCTGCTCAGCACTGGTGAGGCCCCCGCTGGAGAACTGTGTCCAGTTCTGGGTGCCGCACTTTAAGAAAGCTGTGGACAACTTGGAGAGAGTCCAGAGGAGAACAACAAAAATGATGGAATGAGGAAAAGTTAAACGGGGCATGTTTAGTCTTGAGAACAGAAGACTGAGGAGAGACCTGATAAGTCTTCAAATATGTTAAGGCTTGCTATAAAGAGAACGGTGATCCATTGTTTTCCATGTCCACCGAAGGTAGGACAAGAAGTCATCGGCATAATCTGCAGCAAGAGAAATGTAGGTTAGATATTAGGAAAAACTTTTTAACTCTAGGGGTAGTTAAGCTCTGGGACAGGTTATGAAGGGAGGTTGTGGAATCCCCCGCACTGGAGATTGTTAAGAACAGTTTGGACAAACACCTTTCAGGGATGGTCTATGTTTACTTGGTCCTGTCTTAGTTAGTTATTCACGTAGCTGGAGTTGCCTAGCGTAAGTTGACTTACCGCAGTAATGTAGACATAGCCTTAGTTGCAGAGGCAATAGCCAAGTATCCCAAATGCCAAATGAACCGGGAGCTGCTTTGAAACCTCTAATAGTGCTTTCCTAAGGGCTTGTCTACACTACCCGCCGGATCGGCAGGCAGCGATCAATCCAGCGGGGATTGATTTATTTATTAGTCTAGATGTGATAAATCAACCGCTGAGCACTCTCCGGTACTCCACCAGAATGAGAAGCGCAAGTGGAGTCGACGGAGGAGCGTCAGCTGTCGACTTACTGCAGTGAAGACAGCGCGGTAAGTAGATCTAAGTACGTCGACTTCAGCGACGCTATTCACGTCGCTGAAGTTGTGTATCTTAGATCGACCCCGCGTGGTAGTGTAGACAAACCCTAGGAGCCAGAAGAAGAGAAAAGAGCTGCTTCCAGTCTCTGCGTTAAAGAAAAACGTCAGAGAACGGCTTGAAAAGAACTTTGGGAAGCACAGCTAGGAACATAAATCAGAGCTGCTTTTTAACCCCTGGGTTTTTCGGTTTGTTAAATAGCTATTTTTCATCTCCCTCCCACTAGCTGCCAGGTTCCACCGGCCCAAGTATTCACTGCCTCTGTAGACAGAGTCTGCCTCCAACCTGCTGCTCTTTCCACCCTCGGCGCTGGTGGCTCTGGAATGCGTCCAGCTTTATCGCTCGCAAACAAGGCGAAGGCACATCTCCGTATCTGTCTGCAGTGAGCCTTTGGCCTCTGCCGTTAACCTCTCACCAGGGCTTTTATTTAACTGCGCGCTATCCGACAGAGAGTATGAAGCCGTTTCTCCAAAGGCTGGAAAGAGGGAAGGGGGTAAATCACGGTGATCTGCAGCCTGCAAACTAGTCATTCTTTAAATCGTTATTTTTCCACCGTGCGTTTTAGTTCTGGATGGACAGTTCCAGAGACTGAAGCCATGGGGCAGGAGTAGCACAGACTAGCCGGGCAAGCTTTTCCTCGTGCGGTCCTATCTACCCTCCTCCACCATCACATGGAGGGATTGCCTGTAGGGATGAAAGGATAGTACAGACTCCACAGCCCATTCAGTTCTTGGTCTCTCTGCTAGTTGCGAGCGTGAGGCGGGCATCTGTCTATTCGAGACTGGATTGAGACTTCAGCTCTGTGTGTCTGTTTCGCTGGGTCTGGATCACTGGTGGCTAGGAGAGGACTGGGCTGGCTGAGGCTCCGTCTGGGTAAGCCTGGGGTGTTGCTGGTAGGTTAGGGGGAGAAGAGAGAGCTTATGTCCGCCCCCTTTGAATTAGAGAATGTCCCCAGCCTTTGTTTATCTACATGCTCACTGGATCCGTAGCTGATACTGGATTCCAGGTAGCAAGAGTGGAGGCAGCTTTTTTTCCATCTGCGTTTGCTGAAGAGACTCCGACTGCTCCTTCGGGCTCTGAATCTGGACACAGCTCTCCATGCCTTTGTCACTTTAGAGGCTGGATTGCTGCAATGCCCTGGGCATAGGGCTGCACCTGTACAACGCTCTGGAGCATCAGCTGGTGCAGAACACACCTGCCTACCTACTTAGTGGTATCCTTGCAGGGAATGCATTACCCGCGGGATCTGCGCTGGCTGCCGCTTCACTGTCAGGAACAATTCAAGGGCTTTAACCGCTAACATCCTAAATGGTTTGGATTTTGGCTGCCTCTGTCCTTGTTACAACATGACACCTGAAATCAGCTGAGGTTCCCAAGCTGCGATCTCCAGCAGCATGTGTCTTTAATGTGTAGGCATTCCTAAACAGGCTTATCTTGTGACAGCCAATCAAATGACTCCCCAAAATAGTCGGTGGGCAGCGATCGATCCAGCAGGGGTCGATTTATCGCGTCTAGTCTAGACACGATAAATCGACTGCTGAGCGCTCTCCCGTCGACTCCGGTACTCCACCAGAACGAGAAACGCAGGCGGAGTCGACGGGAGAGCATCAGCTGTTGACTTACCGGAGTGAAAACACCGCAGTAAGTAGATCTAAGTACGTCGATTCACGGAGCTGACGTTGTGTATCTTAGATCGACCCCGCGTGGTAGTGTAGACAAGCCCCAAGTAACTGCAGAAATAAAACAATCCACATTAGAGCTGTGCAAACTACTCACAGCAGATGACTCTGCAAAATTCAGCTGTTTCTTCCTTTAGTAAATAGGTGACATGTTGATCCTGATATCTACAAATATATACGTTATCAAGACATATTTGGCGAAAACTTGGTGCAACCAAATTACAGCTGATGGGTCTCGCAGGCTCCTCACCTGCACTATTCAGTCTTGTGGCATGTGATTGGTCTTCTAAGTCACATGGTATTGTTTCCTTTCCTTGATTGCGACAAAGAGTCTGACGAAGTGGATATTCATCCACGAAAGCTTATGCTCCAATACTTCTAGTCTATAAGGTGCCACAG
>NW_020685671.1:0-2703 GCF_002925995.2 Terrapene triunguis
GCACAAGAAATAACATGCATTAGAGGAAACTAATTTATCTAAAGTTGGACATATTGACTTTATTGTCCAG
This sequence comes from Terrapene triunguis, assembly GCF_002925995.2. Taxonomy (NCBI): domain Eukaryota; kingdom Metazoa; phylum Chordata; order Testudines; family Emydidae; genus Terrapene; species Terrapene triunguis. Next base: position 71 of record NW_020685671.1, read on the forward strand.
TTGAAGTTTTAATATCTGTCTTACCAAAAGGTATTATGCTTGCTTTCAATATAATTGGGACGGTGTTTAAAAAAAACACACACACAAAGAATTTACCTCAGTACTCCAAAATTAATTAAGTGTTTAAAAATGGAATTAAATTGTATTGTTGTATGGCTATATGAAAAGTAATATCCACTGTGTGAATTACAATACTCCATTTGTTTACATCCTAACCATTATAAAGTGCAGATATTTTACCTGTCCTTATCTTGCTTTCTAATCTTATCTTGAATTTTTATGCTATTTAAGGGCTCAATCCTGCATACTCTTACTCACTTTCAGTAGTTTATGCACTCAACTAATCCTAATGAAATCAATGGAAGTATTCACATGCCTAATGCTCACAGGATCAAGTCATATTTTCCACATTAAAATTTTCTGTAGTCCTGGAATACAGAAAAGAGACCAAATTCAACAAAAACTGCAACATTTATAGTGACTTTTGGCTTAACTCCAAGGAAGCTGTATTATCAATGTTTTTGTGCCAGTCTGATTTTGTAGACTTTATATTGTTTATAAATATATAACTGCTAGGTTTTTACAGTCTGGTATGGCTACTTAGTTTTGCTTAATGTTTTAAAAGATAACTCTCTAGTTTCTTGTTGGATTTGAACAGGAAATAAATTTGAGAGGATTGAGAGGAAGCGTACAGTTTGTTGTGCGGTAGCTGGAGAAGCAAATACATTGCTGTTTTGCAGTGCATGTGGTACATTCTGTACGTTGGACCTGCTCCTAGCATAGGCATCGACTCTGAGGGTGCTCCAGGGTTAGTGGCAGTCAAGCAAGAGTTTCAAGGATCGCAGTGGAGCAACTCACGGGGACTTAGGACTGACTCTGGAGTTAGGCACCTAAGTTGTTTCATGGACCACTTCTGAGAGTGCCTACCGGATCAGGTCCCATTCAAAATTTGGCTGGATGAGGTGTAACTTTTGAGTGATTAAAGCACTCATCTAGGGTGAGGGACACCTAGGTTCAACTTCCCCCTCTCGGCCATAGGGGGAGAAAAAATTTGAACAGGGGTTTCACACCTCTCTAATCACTGGACTATGGGATGTTCTGATGTGGGGCTCCTTTGGTCTCTCCTGTTCCACTATGGAGAAATGAGTGGTTGAAGCAGGCAGATTGGACCCAAAGTCTCCCACAATCCACTCATTTTCTGCACTAAACTGTTGTCCAGTGTTGCTGTATTGTGACAATTGCTGTGGTTAGCTGTGGCAGAATTTTAGCAGTAGGTGATTTGTTCTGTTCTTATGGGCTCCATGATGGTGGTATCAGAGTATGAGATGTAATCTTGTATTTCATTATATAGTTTGATATAAGAATGGCCATACTGGGTCAGAGCAAAGGTCCATCCAGCCCAGTATCCTGTCTGCTGACAGCGGCCAATGCCAGATGCCCCAGAGGGAGTGAACCTAACAGGTAATGATCAAGTGATCTCTCTCTGCCATTCAGCTCCACTCTCACAAACAGAGGCTAGGGACACCATTCCTTACCCACCCTGGCTAATAGCCATTAATGGACTTAACCTCCATGAATTTATCTGGTTCTCTTTTAAACCCTGTTATAGTCCTAGCCTTCACAACCTCCTCCGGCAAGGAGTTCCACAAGTTGACTGTGTGAAGAAGAACTTCCTTTTATTTGTTTTAAACCTGCTGCCCATTAATTTCATTTGGTGGCCCCTAGTTCTTATATTATGGGAACAAGTAAATAACCTTTCTTTCTTCTCTTTCTCCACACCACTCATGATTTTATATACCTCTATCCTATCCCTCCTTAGCCTCCTCTTTTCCAAGCTGAAAAGTCCTAGCCTCTTTAATCTCTCCTCATATGGGACCTGTTCCAAACCCCTAATCATTTTAGTTGCCCTTCTCTGAACCTTTTCTGATGCTAGTATATCTTTTTTGAGATGAGGAGACCACATCTGTACACAGTATTCAAGATGTGGGTGTACCATGAATTTATATAAGGGCAATAAGATATTCTCCATCTTATTCTCTATCCCTTTTTTAATGACTCCTAACATCCTGTTTGCTTTTTTGACTACCGCTGCACACTGCGTGGATGTCTTCAGACAACTATCCATGATGACTCCAAGATCTTTTTCCTGATTAGTTGTAGCTAAATTAGCCCCCATCATATTGAATGTATAGTTGGGGTTATTTTTCCCAATGTGCATTACTTTACATTTATCCACATTAAATATCATTTGCCATTTTGTTGCCCAATCACTTAGTTTTGTGAGATCTTTTTGAAGTTCTTCACAGTCTGCTTTGGTCTTAACTATATTCAGCAGTTCAGTATTGTCTGCAAACTTTGCCACTTCACCATTTACCCCTTTCTCCAGATCATTTATGAATAAGTTGAATAGGATTGGTCCTAGGACTGACACTTGGGGAACACCACTAGTTACCCCTCTCCATTCTGAAAATTTACCATTTATTCCTAGCTTTTGTTCCCTATCTTTTAACCAGTTCTCAATCCATGAAAGGATCTTCCCTAATATCCCATGACAACTTAATTTACGTAAGAGCCTTTGGTGAGGGACCTTGTCAAAGGCTTTCTGGAAATCTAAGTACACTATGTCCACTGGA
>NW_020685672.1:0-430 GCF_002925995.2 Terrapene triunguis
CTGTACTGAGCTATCTTGATTATCACTTCAAAAGTTTTTTTCTCTTACTTAATTGGCCTCTCAGAGTTGGTAAGACAACTCCCACCTGTTCATGCTCTCTGTATGTGTGTATATATATCTCCTCAATATATGTTCCACTCTATATGCATCCGAAGAAGTGGGCTGTAGCCCACGAAAGCTTATGCTCTAATAAATTTGTTAGTCTCTAAGGTGCCACAAGTACTCCTGTTCTTTTTGTGGATATAAACTGGCCATCAATAAGTTTAGGCTTGAAATTAGACAAAGGTTTCTAACCATCAGAGTGACATTCTGGAACAGCCAATCTAGTGTAGTAGTGGAGGCAAAAAACCTAACTGGCTTCAAGACTGAGCTTGATAAGTTTATGGAGGGTATAGTATGATGAGAGGGCTTACAATGGCATGTTGCTGAT
>NW_020685672.1:440-3049 GCF_002925995.2 Terrapene triunguis
CAGGAAGCAATGCTTAGGCTACTGGAGGATCAAACTGATATTCTCCGGCGTATTGTTGAGGTGCAGGAAAGGCAGCAGGAGCACAGACAGCTGCTGCAGCTTCTGTGTAACCAACCGCCCTCCTCCCCAAGTTCGATAGCCTCCTCATCCAGTCACCCAAGAACGTGGTAGGGGGGCCTCCGGCCACCCAACCACTCCACCCCAGACGACTGCCCAAGCAACAGAAAGCTGGCATTCAATAAGTTTTGAAGTGCAGTGTGGCCTTGTCCTTCCCGCCTCCCCTCCTCCCCCACCCCACCAGGTGCTGCTCTACTCCCCCACCCCTCCCAGGCTACCTTGGCAGTTATCCCCCCATTTGTGTGATGAATTAATAAAGAATGCATGAATTTGAAACAACAATGACTTTATTGCCTCTGCAAGTGGAGATCAAAGGGGGGAGGGGAGGGCGGTTGGCTTACAGGGAAGTAGAGTCAACCAAGGGGGCGGGTTTTCATCAAGGAGAAACAAAGAGAACTTTCACACCGTAGCCTGGCCAGTCATGAAACTGGTTTTCAAAGCTTCTCTGATGTGCAGCGTGCCCTGCTGTGCTCTTCTAACCGCCCTGGTGTCTGGCTGCGCGTAATCAGCGGCCAGTCAATTTGCCTCAATCTCCCACCCTGCCATAAATGTCTCCCCCTTACTCTCACAGATATCGTGGAGCACACAGCAAGCAGTAATAACGATGGGAATATTGGTTTCGCTGAGGTCTAACCGAGTCAGTAAACTGTGCCATTCTACCAAATGCACATTCTACCACCATTCTGCACTTGCTTAGACTATAGTGGAACAGCTCCTGACTACTGTCCAGGGTGCCTGTATATGGCTTCATGAGCCATGGCATTAAGGGGTAGGCCCCAAGGATAACTATAGGCATTTCAACATCCCCAACGGTTATTTTCTGGTCTGGAAAGTAAGTCCCTTGCTGCAGCCGTTCACACAGACCAGAGTTCCTAAAGATGCAAGCGTCATGTACCTTTCCTGGCCATCCCATGTTGATGTTGGTGAAATGTCTCTTGTGATCCACCAGTGCTTACAGCACCATTGAAAAGTACCCCTTGCGGTTTATGTACTGGCTACCTTAGTGGTCCGGTCCCAAGATAGGGACATGTGTTCCGTCTATCGCCCCACCACAGTTAGGGAATCCCATTGCAGCAAAGCCATCCACTATGACCTGCACATTTCCCAGAGTCACTACCCTTGATAGCAGCAGCTCAGTGATCGCATTGGCTACTTGGATCACAGCAGTCCCCACAGTAGATTTGCCCACTCCAGATTGATTCCCGACTGACCGGTAGCTATCTGGCATTGCAAGCTTGCAGAGGGCTATCACCACTCGCTTGTGAACTGTGAGGGCTGCTCTCATCTTGGTATTCTTGCACTTCAGGACGGGGGAAAGCAAGTCACAAAGTTCCATGAAAATGCCCTTACGCATGCGAAAGTTTCGCAGCCACTGGGAATCATCCCAGACCTGCAACACTATGCAGTCTCACCAGTCTGTGTTTGTTTCCCGGTCCCAGAATCGGCGTTCCACGGCATGAACCTGCCCCATTAGCACCATGATGTCCAAATTGCCAGGGCCCATGCTTTGAGAGAACTCTGTGTCCATGTCCTTATCACTTTCGTCACCGCGCTGCCGTCGTCTCCTTGCCTGCTGTTGAAGTTTCCGGTTCTGCATATACTGCAGGATAATATGCGTGGTGTTTACCGTGCTCATAACTGCCGCGGTGATCTGAGTGGGCTCCATGCTTGCTGTGGTATGGCGTCTGCGCGGAAAAAAGGCACAAAACGATTGTCTGCCGTTGCTCTCATGGAGGGAGGGGCGACTGACAACATGGCTTACAGGGTTGGCTTACAGGGAATTAAAATCAACAAAGGGGGCAGGTTTTCATCAAGGAGAAACACACACAACTGTCACACCGAAGCCTGGCCAGTCATGAAACTGGTTTTCAAAGCCTCTGTGATGCGCAGCACGCCTTGATGTGCTCTTCTAATCTAATCGCAAACAGTCTAATCAGCAAACAGCACCAGCGAGCTTTTAAACGTCCAAAGGCACATTCTACTACCATTCTGCACTTGTTCAGCCTATAGTTGAACTGCTCCTTACTACTGTCCAGGCTTCATGAGCCATGGAAGCAAGGGGTAGGCTGGGGTAGGTGCGAACGCGCGGTGATGCCGGCTGGGAGAGCAGCCTGAGGCAGAAGCCTCCAGCTGGCATGATATTCCAGGGAGGACTGAATCTCCATTAGACAAAACTTAAAGAAGAGAATGCCCTGGAGTCATTCCCATTTTTGTCCAGGCGCCCCCGACCGACCTCACCGAGGTCGGCCAGGAGCACCACGAGACAACGACGGTTAACAGTCGTATTGCACCGTCTGCTGCCGGCAAGACAAGGCAAGGAGATGCTGCTGTGTAGCACTGCAGTACCGCGTCTGCTAGCAGCACCCAGGAGACGTATGGTGTGTGACAGACCCAGACCAGTGGGGTACAGGAGTCTGGTAGAGGGCAAATATACTGGTCACTGGATAAGTAGTTTTCTGTTCCCTGAGTGACCAGAGCAGGGGCTGCACTAG
>NW_020685673.1:0-4020 GCF_002925995.2 Terrapene triunguis
CAGATGAGTGGTTGCACAGGAGTGACTGGGCACCCGCTGTGAGCAGCCCAAAGTCAATTTATGAGAGGGCTGAGGATGGCTGGTTGGTGTGGGGACAACACTGTACTGTAGGACCAGTATGGAAGAGCTGTAACTGCTATTCTATCCCCAAATCTGAAGCAGCAGCTGCAGCGAGGTGAAGGAGGGGCTGCAGGAAGGCACTGGGCCTGAGCTGCAACAGTGAATTTCACCTCCACCTGCACAGATACCAACTACTCTAGCTGTACAGGAGCAGAGTGAATCCCACCTACATGAGCCTAGATCTCGTAAGTGCAAGTTCACACCACCTTTCCGCTGAGTGGGGTTTCTCTGAGTGATAAAAGCACTAAGGGTGAGTTTACATTAAAGAAGGTGAGGTAGAGGGAACAATGAATTTTATGATCATCTGTAATATGCATCTGTCTTGCTTTAGTGTTTTTATGTGTCTGCAATATTGTTGAAAAGTGATAGTTAAATAAAAACCCTTCGCTGCTATTGATTTGCTCTTTCCCTTATTTGTGAGCTGCAAAAAAGTTGTAGACACTATCTGCTTGCCATGGGCATATAAGCTATTTAGACTCTGGAATTCTCTAGATTGTTTTCTATCCAACAGCTACACCAATCACCCAAAAGGTGTGTGCTGTAGTTCAGAGTGTCTCCATCTCTCCACACATGGGGATGGGGAGAAGGTAATGCTTTCTTCAGTTAAAAAGACAATTTTCTGTATTGGGGTTTACTGTGTGCCAAATTGGATGATGAAATAGCAAATATATTGGGAAAATGTAATTTCTCTCTGTTAACCAGAAGTCTGACAAAGTAGCTAGCCCTGTCCTCATAAGACGATCTTAGCACCTGCTCTGTACAGTGTAAACTAAGTCAAGTAATGACCAAAAAGGAAGTCGAAAGGATTACTGTAAAGAGTTCTAGTATCTCTGTGTGCAGAATCTCCTGTTCTTACCACTGGTGACTTGGTGGGTTCCCCTCTGTTGTCCTGTCAGGGATACTATCCCTCCAAAGGGTATTCCTATCCAGCAGGGAAGATCTAGATGGTGATTTCCCTTGTTTAGATCTCTGTGTGAAGGGACCTGATATAGTGCACTAGGTTTCTTTCTTTATTCTGTATTACTTGCCTCTATTCCTTCTGTTTGCTGCTGTAGGCAAGTGTATGTTGTAGTGTTGGTCAGCGTATATTAAGGCTGGTTGAAATTTTTCTGACAAAACTTGGGTTTTCAACTTATCAAAATTTTTTGCTAAAAGAATCTTTCTGCAAAAACTTACTTTGTCATTAAAAAGGATTGACTGAAAATTGACAAGTTTTGGCTGCACCTGCACTGCTCACCCAGAGGGGAAAAGATGATGCATTATGGGAAATGTGATTTGAGATGAGATGTGACAGTCTGGCCCAGAGAAAAGAATGGCAGTGTAAGAGCAACCTCCATGATATGGGACAGTGCCATTTTAAATCAATATTCTAGATTTTGACCAAAATACTTTGATTTTCAATATTTTTGTGAAAAAGTCAACCCCTTAGATGAAAATGAAAAATGGATTTGACAAACCCAGAGGAGAAAAAGATCTATTTTTCCAAGCAGTTGTAATGCTCATAGTGGCTTGCCCTGAAGGTAGGAAATATTTGTGCTTTGTTATACGCCATTTCTTTCTGTAGGGTTGTTCATGAATTATTTTACTTACTTGGAAGAAAGGAATGCCTTCTTTGGCCCAGCAACCAGTTGTGCTTCCAGAACCACTTAGCACCTCCTCAACTTTCCTCTGGTTGTGCGTCAAAATATGGGGGGTTGGTTTAGGTGGAATCCTGTCGTTCTATGTCCCCTCTCTTACTCTTGGTTACCATTTCCTCACTCTCTTTTCTGATGCCCGACCACGATGCATCAAGTGGCAGGGAGCCAAGAAACTCTTTCACCACATGCCAGCCAGGAGGGGGAGGGGAAAAGAAGCTCAATTGCATGGACCTACCTGCAGGAGCAGTAAGTAACTTCCCAGGCAGCCCCTGGAGCAACTTGGATGTCAGATTACAACATAAACTAAGAAGAAAACACTGGTTGTGATGGGAGTGGAGCATTCACCCAGATGCTGTGTGAGTACCATGTATGGAACATGGGTAGTGTATATTACATGTGCAGCTACTCCCTATTATGGAGCAAGAGACTTTGGTTTAATGCCTCAAGGTCAAGCATAAAATTTTACACACGGCAGAGATTAATGGTAATAGGTGTGGTCTGCATTTTGGGAAAAAGAACAGGAGTACTTGTGGCACCTTATAGACTAACAAATTTATTAGAGCATAAGCTTTCATGGGCAACAGCCCACTTCTTCGGATGCATATAGAATGGAACATATATTGAGGAGATATATATACACACATACAGAGAGCATGAACAGGTGGGAGTTGTCTTACCAACTCTGAGAGGCCAATTAAGTAAGTGAAAAAAAACTTTTGAAGTGATAATCACGATAGCCCAGTACAGACAAGAAAATAACAGAACGCCACTAGCTGTCACCTTCAGCCCCCAACTAAAACCTCTCCAGTGCATCATCAAAGATCTACAACCTATCCTGAAAGATGATCCCTCACTCCCAGAGATCTTGGGAGACAGACCTGTCCTCGCTTACAGACAACCCCCCAACCTAAAGCAAATACTCACCAGCAACCACACATCACTGAACAAAAACACTGACCCAGGAACCTATCCTTGTAACAAAGCCCGATGCCAACTCTGTCCACATATCTATTCAAGTGACATCATCATAGGACCTAATCACATCAGCCATACCATCAGGGGCTCATTCACCTGCACATCTACCAATGTGATATATGCCATCATGTGCCAGCAATGCCCCTCTGCCATGTACATTGGCCAAACCGGACAGTCTCTACACAAAAGAATTAATGGACACAAATCTGACATCAGGAATCATAATACTCAAAAACCAGTGGGAGAACACTTTAACCTGTCTGGTCATTCAATGACAGACCTGCGGGTGGCTATCTTACAACAGAAAAACTTCAAAAACAGACTCCAACTGACTGCTGAGCTGGAATTGATATGCAAACTAGAAACAATCAACTTAGGATTGAATAAGGACTGGGAATGGCTGAGCCATTACAAACATTGAATCTATCTCCCCTTGTAAGTATTCTCACCCTTCTTATCAAACTGTCTGTACTGGGCTATCTTGATTATCACTTCAAAAGTTTTTTTTCACTTACTTAATTGGCCTCTCAGAGTTGGTAAGACAACTCCCACCCGTTCATGCTCTCTGTATGTGTATATATATATCTCCTCAATATATGTTCCATTCTATATGCATCCGAAGAAGTGGGCTATAGCCCACGAAAGCTTATGCTCTAATAAATTTGTTAGTCCCTAAGGTGCCACAAGTACTCCTGTTCTTTTTGCGGATACAGACTAACACGGCTGCTACTCTGAAAACTGTCATCTTGGGAAAGGCTCCTCTGCTCCATTTTGGCTGGGTGGAGCCAGTTTTTTCCTGCAGTGTTACATGTATTCAAATGGATCTGATGTTAAATCTTTTTCTCAGACATGTCTGTGGTCAGACAGCAGTTAAGGGGTTAATGATACAAATGAAAGAAAAGGCACCGAGTGTAGGTTCAGTTATAAAAATGAAAGTTTTTTATTGAGCCCAACTGGAAGTGAATGTATTGAGTCAAATTAGCAACAAATTAACTGAGTCAAACTTGCAAAATATATTTTTAGTCCTGAGTAGTTCTCCTGAGAAAGGCAAAAACCCAGAGGGAAAACCCCTCTTTTTAAAGAGGGGAAAACCTCTGGGAAATTCCTTTCTGACCCTCTAGGCAGCGATCGGAAAAATGCCCAGGAGACCAAAACAAAAATCTAAAGTATTATATTTGTATTTTTCATTTATCTGTTATAAGCAAAAGAGAGAGAGAGCAGAATGATTTTTTTAAAAAAAAATGTCCTGCCAATACATAAACTGGGGTCCAGATTCTCAAAGGTGCCT
>NW_020685674.1:0-11548 GCF_002925995.2 Terrapene triunguis
AAGTAACCACTTTCGGTTGCTGTGGGCTCATGCTAGGCGTGTGGGTGTGCCTATGCAAACAAGATCCGCCCCTGGAGTTCTTTTCCACACTCGCCATAATTCACCACCAGATGTCAGGGTAGAGCTCATCCTGACTCTGCTTACATCCTCCCCCCAGCCGAGAATTTGTCGTCCCGACAAATCACACTCCCTATTATACCAACTCACTGGTTCCCTCCAAAGGGCCTCAGATAGCCCACTTTAGCTTCCACAAGCCTGTGTGCTAAACATATTGGTTCCTCACTAGTCACCCCAGGTGCATCATAAGTCAACCGTTTTACTGGCCTTATTACCCTGTCTCGTCTATTGAGAATCTCTGTTGCCGTGGTAGGGGGGACAGCCTCTTGAACGATGGATGGAGAGGTTTCCTTTGAGGGCCCCTCAGCTATTGGTATAGGCTCCTGCATTTCTAGTTCTAACAGTGGAGGGTCCAAGGTGCCCAGGACATCCTCCACCTGTATGTCTCCACTGTCCAATAACCTGGGTGTGTCATCACATGGGGGTCCCACCAGTGGCTCAGGGGTGTCAGGAATGGGCCTAAATACTTCTGCCATGGGGTTTAGGGCGGAAGAGGAGGAGCTCTCTTTTGATGCTGATCGAGACTGAAATCTTGTCTCCATCCCAGGATACACCATGGTTGTGTCTTCCTCCTCAGACTCACTCTCGCATGTGCTGCATAGGGGTAGGTTAGCTGCAGGGGGCTGGCTGTCCACATTGGAGGGCAGCTTTGGTCCAGCACCTTCGTTCCGCCCGGTTGCCCTGTTGTGGCCCATCTCATACGGGGTGTCTACCAATTCCCCCACAGGGAGCAAAAGGTTTCTATGCACTGTCTTTGTCTGCCCTGGACCATCTTCAGGTTTGATCTTGTAGACCGGCAGGTCTCCTAGCTTTTCCATCACCAAGTAAGGTATTGCCTTCTATCTGTCAGCTATCTTGTGTTTGCCAGTAATACCCAAATTTCGCAGCAGGACTCTGTCCCCCGGCTGGAGTTCTTGCAGACGTACCCTAGCATCATATCGATGTTTGTTCCGGTCTGCGTTCTTCCGAGCCGCAGATGTAGCTAAGTGATAAGCATCCCGCAGCTTTTCTCTTAGTCGGGATACATATTGCTGATGAGTTTCATAGCTATCTCCATCCTCTGATACACCAAAGCACAGGTCTATGGGTAATCTTGGTTCTCGCCCAAACATTAAGAGATATGGGGTGACTCCTGTAGCATCATTCTTTGTGGCATTGTAGGCGTGCACCAGAAATGCGACATGTTGGCTCCAGGTTGCCTTCTGCTCTGGCCGCAAAGTCCCCAACATATCTAATAGGGTTCGGTTGAACCTCTCTGGCTGTGGATCACCTTGAGGGTGATAAGGCGTTGTCCTAGACTTTTTAATTCCCGCCATCCTCAGCACCTCCTTCAGAAGGTGACTCTCAAAGTCCCGCCCCTGATCCGAGTGTATCCGGGCTGGAAATCCATAAACTGAGAAATATTTCTCCCACAGTACTCGAGCAACAGTGGTGGCCCTCTGATCACGTGTGGGATATGCCTGGGCATATCGCGTATAATGGTCAGTCACTACTAGAATGTTCCCAATATTTCTCTTGTCTACTTCTAAAGACAAGAAATCAATGCATACCAGCTCCAGAGGTTTGTTGCTGGTGATGTTCTTCAGATATGCAGCCCTCGTGGGCAGAGTTTTCCTTTGAACACATCGAGCGCAGGTCTCACATTTCCTGCGAACATCTTCAGCCATCTGAGGCCAATAGAACCTACTACGAAGAAGTTCCAGGGTCCTCTCCATCCCTAAATGTCCAAAGTCATCATGCAGGGCCCTCATGGCCAGGGCTCTGTACTCTTTTGGCAGCACTAGCTGTGCTCGTTGCTTTTGTAAAGGGTCTGTGGTCACTCGGTGTAGCACTCCCTGAATCAGTTTCAGTTTGGTCCATTCTCTCAATAGTAGTTTACCCTCCGGGTTAGGGGGGACAACCGCAGCTGGGCTTCGCCCCTCCCTTTTGGCAAGTAGTGTATCACGAATGTCAATATCTTGCAGCTGGGCTTCTTGCCAGTCAGCCGCATTGAACATGGGCAAAGGAGATTGGTCCAACGCAATATAGTTCACTGAAGCAGAAGGCACGCATTCAGGGGGCAGGCCCAAAGCTTCTGCAGCACATCCATGAAGACTTTCATGGGACTCTGGCTCCCGGCGACTCACACTGCAAATAGCCCTCACTCCATCTGTGGGTATCACAGCAACTCCTGGTGCCTGTGGACGCCTGGACAATGCATCTGCATCTACATTGCTTCTCCCTGATCGGTATTGAATGCTGAAGTCATAGCTAGCCAAAGCGGCCACCCATCTTTGCCCTGTAGCATCCAGCTTAGCACTTGTTAACACATAGGTCAGTGGGTTGTTGTCTGTCCACACCTGGAACTGAGCACCATATAAGTAGTCTCGAAATTTCTCAGTGATGGCCCATTTCAAGGCCAAGAACTCCAGCTTGTGGGTGGGATAGCGAGTTTCACTATCAGACAGTCCTTGGCTGGCAAAGGCTACAGGTTTACGTTTTCCTTCCAGTTCCTGGTACAGTACTGCTCCCAGACCCTCCAAACTGGCATCAGTATGCAGGATAAATGGTTTGCTTGGGTCAGCAAAGACTAGGACTGGAGCATGAGTTAGGCAAGTAATGATTTCTCGAAAAGCCCTTTCACATCTCTCATCCCACCGTGGCCCAAATGGTTCGAAGGGGCCATAGTGTCTCTGCACAGGAGGCTTTGGGGACCTCCCCTTATTCTTGGTCTTAGATTTCTTCCTGTTGGACTGGTATCCCCTGGTAAGATCATTCAGAGGTTTTACAATCGTAGCATAGTTTTTCACAAATCTGCGGTAGTAGCCACTAAACCCAAGAAAGGTCTTGAGTTCTCTGTAGTTATTTGGACATGGCCATGTAGTGAGTGCTTCTATTTTATCAGGATCAGTACTCACACCCTCTTGGGACACGATGTGACCCACATACTTCACTGAGGTCCTGCAGAACTGGCATTTGTCAATTGAAAGCTTCAAACCATAATCCTCTAACCTATCAAGCACTTTAAGAAGTCTTTCTTCATGCTCCTCCAAGGTTCTTCCAAACACAATCAGGTCATCCAAATAAACTAACACTTGCAGTAAATTCATGTCTCCCACAACTTTCTCCATAAGACGTTGAAATGTGGCAGGTGCTCCAGAAATCCCTTGGGGCATGCGTTCAAACTGATAAAACCCTAATGGGCAGATGAAGGCTGTCTTCTCCTTATCTTCTTCACCCAGAGGGATCTGGTAGTATCCACTCCGAAGATCCAACACAGAGAACCACTGGCTTCCTAGCAAACAGTCTAAGGCATCTTGGACTCGGGGCATTGTGTACTGGTCAACCACAGTACGGCGGTTTAGGGTGCGGTAGTCAATACACATCCGGATTTTCCCATTCTTTTTACGGACCACCACAATGGGTGAGGCGTATGGGCTGCGGGACTCTGTAATGATGCCATTCGCAGCCAGCTCTTGAAGATGTTGTCGCACATCTTCCATCTCGGAGAGGGCAATCCTCCTAGATCTCTCCCTGAAAGGTCGAGAGTCATGTAGTCTGATGTTGTGCTCTACTCCTTTTGCACATCCCACATCCCACTCATGCAATGAGAACACCTTGGATCTTTCACAAAGTTTCCTCCTCAGGCGATCTTTCCACTCCTCGGACAACGGTGAATCTCCAAAGTCAAACTTTGCTGGGTCTATTGTCGGAACTTGAGTCTCACACTGGGGTTTTACAATTGATTCAGGCTCGAAGAGGTCTGCTATCTTTTGTCCTTGCTTCACAACAACATCTCGACTTGTTTCATTAGCAATCAGTATAGTCACCTTTTCCTGGGCTTCAGCAGGTAGGGTTATGACTCCACTGGGGACCAGCACTCCTTCCGGGAGCTCTCCTTCAACTGGCTGCTCTACCATTGCTAATGCCCCTTTACTGCCTTTCAGCTGGGTACTCATGACAAGCACTTCCTGCTCTGTCCTTGCAGGCACTACTAAGGGGGTTGTGCCCATGTACTTCAGCGCCCCAATCGGTAGCTCAGATGTCTCCTTTTTAGCACCCTCAATCTTCCTATAGGCTTCAGCACAAAGCGTATGGATTATCAGGGTATTCAGGTACTGGTCCCCAGCCCGTCGTCTGCAGTAATCTGCGAGCACCTTGAAGAGACTGGAGTTGGTCCCTATCAGCACAGACACATCAGAGGTCCCTTTAGGGTCAGGGCATATTAATGCAGCTGTGTCCACCTCTTCTCTTACTCCAGCAACCTCCTCTGGGAATTCCAGGTGCACTATGACATACCCTTGGTAGGGGTATTCATCCATGCTGAGGCCACACAGACCAACGCCAGTCAGTGGCTGTATAGGCAGGTGCCTAAGCATCTGTTGGTAGAATGACTGAAATATAATAGTCACTTGAGATCCAGTGTCAAGCACGGCTTTACACTCCGCCCCTTCAATCTTCACCATGACCTCTGCTCGAGGCCCTATCAGTCCTGCGGGGATCCCAGCTGGACGGTCGTTTCTGGGGGAATCTTCAACTCCTGCAGGCCTGGGTGGTCCCCGTCCCCGGACTCTCTGGCAGCCACCGGATCTCTCCCAACTGATCCTCAGCTTTCCATACACTAAGGAGGGGTTTTCTTCATTATGGCACTTGCCAGCACTGTGTCCATCCTGACCACATCGGTAGCAGAAGAATTGTCCTTTCCCCCTTCGCCCAGGTGGGATGGTGGCTCTAAATGCTGACTTCTCCATCGCCACAGTCAGAGGTGCCTTATTCCTGGAAGTCTTAGCTCGGTCAATGGTGCTTTGCAGTTCAGCTATCCATTCTGTCAGGACCTGCATTTGTTGGTCAAGTTCCTCTGTGGTGCTCACCATCAGTACACTGGCCGTTTGCAGTGGTGTTGTGCCGGCTGGCTCCAATGTTTGGGCTTCCCAAAACTCGCTGGCAACCTGCCTTTCTTCCAAAAAAATGACCTCCTTTATCAGCTGGGAATAACTTGGGGGATGTTCCCGTCGTTCTCTTAGCCGGAGATGGAGTAGAATCGGGTTCTGATACTGAGCTCCTCTTACAATTTGAGCCAGTCTGGTCCGATCCTTCTGTTCAGCAGTCACTGCTCCCCTCATGACAGCTCTCTGAAGCAGTCTCTCCAGCCTCTGTATATAGGCTGAAATCTTCTCGCCAATTTGCTGTCGGGAATTAAGGAACTTACAGTAACTGTCTTCAGGGCCCTCTACGCTCCCAAAGGTATGATCAAGGGCCTCTAGGCAGTCCTTCACACTGACCCCAGGGTCAATGAGCTTCAGGGTGCAAATCACATCTAATGCTGGGCCACTAAGGCTCTCTATTAGACATCTTCGCTTTTCTGCTTCAGGTACGGCCCACTCCTGCAGCATTTCAGTGGTATGCTCCAACCAGGGTTCGAACTCCTCTGCCCCAGCAAATAATCTTAACTCACGACAAGAGTTTAACATAGCCTGGGACAGCACAACCTTTTCCAATATTTGCCCCAGTGCTTTTGCCCAATCATTGGCTGAGGCTGCGGCCCCTGAGCTAGAGGCTGCAGGGCCGGGGCCCAACAAACCTGACATATTAGCCATTATACAAACAGTAATTTCCTCAAAATATAACCACAATTGTTTCCCAATGCAGTGGAACACTCAACAGGTGCTTGCGAGGGGTACTGACCCAGGGAATCCCGGACGAGCCCCCAAAAATGTAACCCTTCTGCCCATCTAAGTTGGCAGCAACAAGGGCCGGGTTCTGTATCTAGGGGTTCCGTTTCAATAACACAATGCAAAACCAGCTCGAGCCCCCACCCAGTGACCTGGGACAATTACATACCACCCCCTGGGCGCCTCTAAGAGGCAATACTTCCCCTCTCGCAAGCACGGAGTCTGAGTGTAGCAGAAAATGTTTAATAACATGAGGTAAACGACATCAGCATAAAATTGGAAAAACACCACAAACAGGATTCATAACACAAACCATGAGCCAAACCCACCCCAGCAAATTGGGCTGTGTCCTTTCCCTTTGGTTCTTAAATCCAGCAACCCAAAAATCACCCAGAGTCCCCAAAGTCCAACACCCCCAAAGTCTCTGGGGTCCAGCAACCCCCCAAAGTCCCAAAAGTCCAACAACCCCCAAAGTCTCTGTCCCTGGTCAGTGCAGCCCCAGAGTAAAAAAAGGGGGGGCACGCAGGGTGTTAAGGGGCACCTTACGTGATCCGAGGCTGGCCAGCCGTCTGTTTCTCCGTGGGGGTTCCGCCGCAGCCTTTACCACGAGCCAGTCCACTTTCCTGCCATCCCACGAACTGCTCCGCTCTACAAGCTGCTCCGCTCCGCTCCGCTCACCGACCTGTGAGCCGTTCCAGCCGTCCCCGCAAACAGCTCCGCTCGCCGTTCCTTGGGCCACTCCAACCGGCCCCGCAAGGCTCCACACCGCTCCAGTCGTCCCCACAAATTGCTCCGCCAGCTGCTGAGCAATATAGCTTCAGGCTCCCCCACTAGTTAACACAGCACTCAGTGAGCTCAGCTCTTAATAACATCAGCTCTTAGCGATTTCAGCTCATAGTATAGTAGGGGAGCCCCAGTGCTGGTGCACCATTGGCCCAAAGTGAATTCAGCTCAGCAGCCTGTAACTAGACTCCTAAGGGAATCAAAGTTAGCTCTGACATTCCACAGTGGAGAGAGGAGGCGGTGCAATTGGTGTTTCAAACCCTCAGAGGGGGCCCATACCATCAGGTACAAATACCTGTCCCCATCCTCTCTCAATTCACTGGGTTTTGTAACCCATGCCCCTTGACAAGCAAATGCTACTTAGGTAGTGGTGACGGATTCACTCAGTC
The DNA here is from genome assembly GCF_002925995.2 of Terrapene triunguis. Classification (NCBI taxonomy): domain Eukaryota; kingdom Metazoa; phylum Chordata; order Testudines; family Emydidae; genus Terrapene; species Terrapene triunguis. Next base: position 6,941 of record NW_020685674.1, read on the forward strand.
CTTCTGTCATACAACAATTCCACTGGCCTTGATTCACAGAATCAGGGTAACAAAACTTTATTCTTCCTGCCCCAATAACAGAGAAACTGGGGATCCCACACCAGCCAAAGTAACCACTTTCGGTTGCTGTGGGCTCATGCTAGGCGTGTGGGTGGGCCTATGCAAACAAGATCCGCCCCTGGAGTTCTTTTCCACACTCGCCATAATTCACCACCAGATGTCAGGATAGAGCTCATCCTGACTCTGCTTACACACACATACACTCACACACACACACACACACACACACACACACCAAAATGTTCTGCAGCTGCTGGATAGTTACCAGTCCTGATTGTAGTTTGAGTTCGCAGCTTGGGATCGTAGCTCGTGACAGCTAACTGGCCAGGAAAGCTGAGCACGAGGAGGAGCCGGGTCTCTGTCGGGCGCGCACCGATGCTCCTTGATGTTGATAGCAGAACGTTACCCAAAGTCTCTCATCTCACCCTTCCTTTTTTATAGGAGTTTAGTTTGGATTCAAAGTTCCTAGGTCTCACTGGCTATGTCTACACTACAAAATTAGGTCGGATTTATAGAAGCCGGTTTTATAGAAACCGGTTGTATGCAGCCGATTGTGTGTGTCCCCACCTAAAATGCTCTAAGTGCATGAAGTCGGCGGACCGCGTCCACAGTACCGAGGCTAGCGTCGACTTCCGGCGCATTGCACTATGGTACCTATCCCACAGTTCCCGGAGTCTCCGGCGCCCATTGGAATTATGGGTTGAGATCGCAATGCCCGGATGATGCAAAGCAGTGCCGCGAGGGGTTCTGGGTACATTGCGTCAGGCCCCTCCCCCGCCGTCACAGCAACGGCAGACAATAGATTCGCGCCTTTTTACCTGGGTTACCTGTGCAGACAACATACCACGCCAAGCATTGAGCCCGCTCAGCTCAGCTCACCGTCTCCATATCTCTTCCGGGTGCCGGCAAACGTGGGACTGCATTGCTAAACAGCAGCAGCAGCTTACTGCCTTTTGGCGGTAGACGGTGCAGCATGACTGGTAGCCTTCATTGGCGATCTGGGTGCTGGCAGCCGTGGGGCTGCATTGCACCAGCCCCTTGCCTTTTGGTAGAAGATGGTTTATTACGACTGGTAACCGTCGTCGTCGTACTGCAGTGGCTGTTGATCATGGGCACCCGGGCAGACAATGATGGTTATCAGTCGTAGTATGCTATTTTCTGCCAGGCGCCCTGTTGGCTCATTGCACGTTAGCAGAGTCGTAGTATGCTATTTTCTGCCAAGTGCCCAGTATTGTCTGCTAAGCACCCAGAAGAGGCCGATGGCGATCTGGGTGCTGGCAGACATGGGGCTGGCAGACGTGGGGCTAGATTGCTACACAGCAGCAACCCCTTGCCTTTTGGGCAGTAGATAGCATATTACGATTGGTATCCGTCGTTGTCATATTGCAGTGGGTATCAGATGGTGCAATAGACCTGAAGGCTTACTGCCAAGCTCCCAGTATTTGCTGCCAAGCACCCAGAAAACGCCGAGGGCTATCAGTCATGCTGCACCGTCGTCTTAAGATGTAAAAATTAGATTTATTCTGCATTCATTTGCTTCCCCCCTCCCTCCTGCTAAACCCAGGCTTTTGAGTTCAATCTTTGGGGGGGGGGCATTCTGTGTGACAGTTGTTTGTGTTTCTCCCTGATGCAAAGCCACCTTTATTGATTTTAATTCCCTGTACCTGTACGCCATGTCGTCACTCACCCCTCCCTCTCTCCCTCCCTCCCTTCTTCCCCTGGTCCGTCAGATACTACTTTCGCGCCTTTTTTCAGACCAGACGCCATAGCTAGCACTGGGATCATGGAGCCCGCTCAGATCACCGCGGCAATTATGAGCACTATGAACACCACGCGCATTGTCCTGGAAAACATGCAGAGCCTCCTGGACATGCCAAAGCCAAACCAGGACCAGCTGAGGAGGAGGCGATTGCAGCGCGGCGACGATAGTGATGAGGAAATTGACATGGACCTCTCACAAGGCACAGGCCCCAGCAATGTGGAAATCCTGGTGTTACTGGGGCAGGTTCATGCCGTGGACCGCCGATTCTGGGCCCGGGAAACAAGCACAGAGTGGTGGGACCGCATCGTGTTGCAGGTCTGGGACGATGCCCAGTGGCTGCGAAACTTTCGCATGCGTAAGGGCACTTTCATGGAACTTTGTGACTTGCTTTCCCCTGCCCTGAAGCGCCAGAATACCAGGATGAGAGCAGCCCTCACAGTGGAGAAGCGAGTGGCGATAGCCCTGTGGAAGCTTGCAACGCCAGACAGCTACCGGTCAGTCGGGAATCAATTTGGAGTGGGCAAATCTCCTGGGGGGGCTGCTGTGATCCAAGTTGCCAGGGCAATGAGAGACCTGGTGATATCAAGGGTAGTGACTCTGGGAAACGTGCAGACCATAGTGGATGGCTTTGCTGCAATGGGATTCCCAAACTGTGGTGGGGCGATAGACGGAACCCATATCCCTATCTTGGCACCGGCGCACCAAGCCACCGACTACATAAACCGCAAGGGGTACTTTTCAATGCTGCTGCAAGCCCTGGTGGATCACAAGGGACGTTTCACCGACATCAACGTGGGCTGGCCGGGAAGGGTACATGATGCTCGCGTCTTCAGGCAGTCTCTTCTGTTTCGAAAGCTGGAGGAAGGGACTTTCTTCCCGGACCAGAAAATAACCATTGGGGATGTTGAAATGCCTATCGTGATCCTTGGGGACCCAGCCTACCCCTTAATGCCATGGCTCATGAAGCCGTACACAGGCAGCCTGGACAGTAGTCAGGACCTGTTCAACTACAGGCTGAGCAAGTGCCGAATGGTGGTGGAATGTGCATTTGGCCGTTTAAAAGCGCGCTGGCGCAGCTTACTGACTCGCTCAGACCTTAGCGAAAAGAATCTCCCCATTGTTATTGCTGCTTGCTGTGCGCTCCACAATATATGTGAAAGTAAGGGGGAGACATTTATGGCGGGGTGGGAGGTTGAGGCAAATCGCCTGGCCGCTGATTACGTGTAGCCAGACACCAGGGCGGTTAGAGGAGCACAGCAGGGCGCGGTGCGCATCAGAGAAGCGTTGAAAACCAGTTTTGTGACTGGCCAGGCTACGGAGTGAAACTTCTGTTTGTTGCTCCTTGGTGAACCCTCCGCCCCTCCCCCCCACCCGGTAAACTCTACTTCCCTGCAAACCAACCACCCCACCCTCCCCTACTACCCTCCCCCCTTCGAGCACCACTTGCAGAGGCAATAAAGTCATTGTTGCTTCACATTCATGCATTCTTTATTAATTCAGCACACAACTAGGGGGATAATTGGAAAGGTAGCCCGGGATGGGTGGGGGAGGAGGGAAGGAAAAGGACACACTCCAATTTAAAACTTTAAAACTTATTGCTATGGAAATCATCTAGGGTGGAGTGAGTGGGTGGCCGAAGGCCCCCCCACCGTGTTCTTGGGCGTCTGGGTGAGGAGGCAATGGGACTTGGGGAGGAGGGCTGCTGGTTACAGAGGGGCTGTAGCGGCGGTCTCTGCTCCTGCTGCCTTTCCTGCAGCTCAACCATACGCAGGAGCATATCACTTTGATGCTCCAGCAGCCGGAGCATCGACTCTTGCTTTCTGATTACAAGTTGACGCCACCTCTCCTCTTCAGCCCGCGTTTCAGCACGCAACTTCTCCTCTTCAGCCCGCGATTCAGCACGCCACCTCTCCTCTCGCTCATATTGGGCTTTTTTAAAATCAGTCATTGACTGCCTCCACGCATTCAGCTGTGCTCTGTCAGCGTGGGAGGCAGTCTGAAGTTCAGTAAACATTTCATCACGCGTCCTTCGCTTCCTTCTTCGAATATTCACTAGCCTCTGTGAAGGAGTAAGATTTGCAGCTGGTGGAGAAGGGAGAGGTTGTTAAAAAAGATACATTTTAGAGAACAATGGGTAGACTCTTTCACGTTAGATTTTGCTGTTCACAACATCACACAGCACATGTGCTTTCGTTACAAGGTCGCATTTTTCCTCTTATATTGAGAGTCTCCTGGTTTGGTGTGAGAGATCACTCACGCAGTGCCAGGACACAGATTTCAGCTTGCAGGCAGCCATGGTAAGACATATAGTCTTTGGGCTTTTTTAACCTTCTTAACATGTGGGGATGGTTTCAAACAGTTCTGCCCTCATTTCCCATACCAAGCACCCGTGCCATTTAAAATGGGTTTGCAATGTAAAAGGAGGGGCTGCGATTTCAGGTTTAACATGCAGCACAAACCCAACTAACTCCCCTCCCCCACACACCCAATTCTCTGGGATGGTCACTTCAACCCTCCCCCCCACCGCGTGGTTAACAGCGGGGTATATTTCTGTTCAGCAGAGCAGGAAGGGGCACCTCTGAATGTCCACTTAATAAAATTGCCCCATTTTAACCAGGTGACCGTGAATGATATCACTCTCCTGAGGATAACAAAGAGAGATAAGGAATGGATGTTGTCTGCATGCCAGCAAACACCGGGACCATACGCTGCCATGCTTTGTTATGCAATGATTCCAGACTACGTGCTACTGGCCTGGCGTGGTAAAGTGTCCTACCATGGCGGAC
>NW_020685674.1:11648-12678 GCF_002925995.2 Terrapene triunguis
CATGTGTAATTTTTGCAAAGGTACACTCACCAGAGGTCCCCTGTGTGCCCTCAGGGTCTTGGGTGAGTTCGGGGGTTACTGGTTCCAGGTCCAGGGTGACAAACATATCCTGGCTGTTGGGGTAACTGGTTTCTCCGCTTCCTTGCTGCTGTGAGCTATCTATGTTCTCTCCATCCTCATCTTCCTCGTCCGCCGAACCCGCTTCCCCGTTTCCAGAGAGGGACTCATAGAACACGCTTGGGCTAGTGGTGGCTGCACCCCCTAGAATGGCATGCAGCTCCGCGTAGTAGCGGCATGTTTGCGGCTCTGCCCCGGACCTTCCGTTTGCGTCTCTGACTTTGTGGTAGGCTTGCCTTAGCTCCTTAATTTTCACGCGGCACTGCTGTGCATCCCTGTTATGGCCTCTGTCCTTCATGGCCTTGGAGATCTTTTGTAATGTTTTGCCATTTCTTTTACTGCTTCGGAGTTCGGCGAGCACTGATTCATCTCCCCAGATGGCGATCAGATCCCGTACCTCCCGCTCGGTCCAGGCTGGAGCTCTTCTGCGATCCTGGGACTGGGACTGGGACTCCATCACGGTTACCTGTGCTGATGGGCTCTGCATGGTCACCTGTGCTCTCCACGCTGAGCAAACGGGAAATGAAATTCAAACGTTCACGGGGCTTTTCCTGTCTACCTGGCCAGTGCATCTGAGATGAGAGTGCTGTCCAGAGCGGTCACAATGAAGCACTGTGGGATAGCTCCCGGAGGCCAGTAATGTCGAATTCCGTCCACACTAACCCAATTCCGACCCCCTAAGGCCGATTTTATCGCTAATCCCCTTGTCGAGGTGGTGTTAGGAAACCGGTTTAAAGGGCCCTTTAAGTCGACAGAAAGGGCTTCGTAGTGTAAACGTGTCCAGGCTTAAGTCGATTTAACGCGGCTAAAGTCGACCTAAACTCGTAGTGTAGACCAGGCCACTGTGTCACACCGCCTCTGGGTTCGGTGCTTGATCACCCGTCAATTGCAGGCGTGACTGTCAGCCTGGGAC
>NW_020685675.1:0-2806 GCF_002925995.2 Terrapene triunguis
GGGGATCTGCTCAGCACTGGCACAGGAGCTCTGCGCCCCGTGGCTGGGGCTCTCTCTCAGCAATGCGTCTAAAGATGCTGAGTGCTTGCACTGTGGCCGCCGCTCTCCCCCCGGCACGGTCTCGGAGCACTGCCTTGGCACTTTGCAGCCCCTGCCACTAGCAGTGTTCCCATTCCTTCCCTCCAGTCTGGAGGGCGAGCAGTGGGTTGGCTGCTGGGCAGCTCCAGCTGGTGGCTTTGTAATGGACCAGCTAAGCTGAGGCTGTTTGACTGCCCAGTCCTCAGTGCTTGACTGTCTGCGGGGTGCTGCGATTACTGCACCTACAAAGTTACCGTAAGCTCAATGAGTTCATAAGATGTTACAATCAGGGCCGGCTCTAACTTTTTTGCCGCCCCAAGCAAAAAAAAAGAGCGCAGCCCCACCGTAACAACCTCCCCGAGCACCGCGCCACCGAAACACCCCCCCGCCGAAACACACCCCCCCGAGCGCTGCACTGCGCCGCCCTGCTGAAACACTCCCCCGAGAGCCGTGCCGCCGAAACCCCCCCCCCAACGCCCAGCCCCCCCCCTGAAACCCCCCCCCCCCCCGAGTGACGCGCCGCCAAAACAAAAACAACAACAAAAAAACCTTGAGCGCCGCCCGGCCGAACCAAAATAAATAAATAAATAAATACCCCCGAGCGCCGCCCCGCCGAAACAAAACAAACAAACAAACAAAACCCGAGCGCCCCCCGCCACCCCAAGGTTGGCCGCACCTTACAAGGTGCCGCCCCAAGCACGTGCTTGGTCGGCTGGTGCCTGGAGCCGGCCCTGGTTACAATAACCACGGAAAATAGATTGAGGTGTTTATAACAATGAATGTTGCAACAGAACACAAACAAACCAGTGCTCGGCGTAAATCAAGGACTGTGGAGAGATCAGACTTGGTGAACAAGCAAAAGTGGGAACAAAGTTTGCCATGCCAAGCCTGGCCTTACGGAAATGGATTTAGTTGGTGGACAAAATAATGAGGATAAAACATATCACCAACTTGTACTCCTTTTTGGGACTCTTAAAAAGAGACTTTGAAAATAAAGAATAACCTTCCCCCAGCTCCTCCCCTGCCTGCAGCTCTGCAACTCAGCTAAAAGGCTCTTCCTTGGGGAAGGCCGGCTGGCCCTGCTCCTGTTTGAGGAACGTTGTTTCTACCTGTGAGTGCTGAAAGTCATCCCATTATCCTGGCATCCAGCCCTCAGCCCGCAAGCGGGGATAGCTAATTACCAAAAGGCACGTAAGATCCTGCATTGTATTCCCTTCCCTTCTTGGGTTATTTTCTGCCTCACAGTGTCTCTCCTATCCTAGCTCACTCTCTTGGCTTTTCTTTGAATCCTGAAGTAACTATACTGCATTCATCCAAACTTGCCTTGCCTAAGGAGAAAGGATCCAACCTGATGACAGCCCTGACCAGATTGTAACTAACCAGCCTCCAAGCAGCAGGTGTCATGGTCGACTTGCCAGCCAAGCCACCTACTTGTAACTAACCAGCAGTCCAGTGTTCCAAAAACATCAGCAAAAGCTGCATTTCATCCATCTTTTCTATCCTGTTTCTCCTCCACCTTGGGTCTGTCTGTTAGAACAGGCCACATGAGTTCCCCTCACATCCGGCCTGCCAGTAAAATTAACCTTTTCCTTTTCATTAAAGAAAGATTGTTCTGAAAATAGGAGACTGATATTTTGGCCCCAGAAGGAGAGAGACTGTGGCAGATCTGACTACGTTCGTTTTGCATAATCACTCAACCACAGTTTCAATGGAAACGCTGGCTTTGATTTCTTGTTCTTTCATGTGTTTAATCGATAAGGTTCCAATGTGAATGCATGCTCCTGGGTATGCCCAACGCCCGCCGAAGCTATCTCGTGCTGTTTAACGCTGGACAGCGACGGGGTTTAAAACCCCTTTCACTCTTCAGGCCTTTGAGATCAATCTCCGTACAACAGTCGGGGATTAGTGAGGGACAAGGAGCCCTACGAGCAAGGTGCAGCCTCACAGCATTCCCTAGAGACAGGCTGTGAGGGTCCAGCCCTAGGCCCTGTCACAGGCTGACAGGCTCTTTAAGGGGAGACAAGGCCCAGCTGCCACCTGGACTGATTAGCTGCCTCCCAGCAGAGGCCAGGTCCATATAAAGGGCTCAGCTCAGGGAGAGACTCAAAGGAGCAGGCAGGCTGTTCTGTACAGAGAGACTCACCTTAGCTCCTAGCTGGAGGGCCTGGGGAGTGTGGGGCTGCAGAGAGCAGCCCGTGGGAGCTGGCCAGGACTCCAGGAAGAGCAGCTCTGGGAGTCTGTGCACTGTACAGGTGTGTCTGTGCTGTGTCTGGGAGTGAGCGGCTCTTCTCGCTGCTTCCTGGTGCCTCCAGCATGACCCCGCCTTTCCTGCTGCTCCATTCTCGTACTCAAAAGAAACACACCGAGAACAAACCACAGCCTTTTCTTTACCTGTGAGCCTCCGGGTATCTACATTAACTGTATGTAAGTGCCTGGAGCGTGACCCTTCGCTAACCAGCAAACTGAATATGGAGCCGGCCGACTATGCCACTGTGACGCTCCCCAGCAGTACCCAGGCCCTTCGCTACCACCTGCGCTGAGCGTGAGAACTCCACCAGCCTCTGACAGCACAAGCCCGGCCTCCCAGGCCTGCGCTGGCCTCGCTCTGTCTGTACAGGTCAGTGATAGGCACACACCAGCCCTGAGTCCTCTGAGCCCCGATCCAGAACAATCACCGAACCCTCCGAGTCGTGCTCCCCAAGGAACACCAGCTCAGTGGGCTGAACGG
>NW_020685676.1:0-1500 GCF_002925995.2 Terrapene triunguis
GGGCTGATCCCTCCCTCCCCCAGGCGCGGGCAAGGGGGAGGTGAGGGAGGAGGGCTGGGGGATCCCATGGGGGGCCGGGCCGGGGCTGACCCCTCCCTCCCCCAGGCGCCTGGTCGGGTGAGGGGGAGGTGAGGGGGACTGGGGGATCCCATGGGGGGCCGGGCCAGGGCTGATCCCTCCCTCCCCCAGGCGCGGGCAAGGGGGAGGTGAGGGAGGAGGGCTGGGGGATCCCATGGGGGGCCGGGCCGGGGCTGACCCCTCCCTCCCCCAGGCGCGGGGGCGGGCGAGGTGGAGGTGACTGTGGTGGACCCCAGCGGGCGGAAGGGCTCGGTGGAGCAGCAGCTGGAGGACAAGGGCGACAGCACCTACCGGTGCACCTACCGCCCGGGCGCCGAGGGCACCTACACCGTCCACGTGACCTTCGGGGGCATGCCCATCCCCCGCAGCCCCTACACCGTCGCTGTGGGGCAGGGTGAGCACGGGGGGCCGGGCTGGGCAGGGCGGGTCTCCCACAATGTCCCATGTCTTGAGGGGGGGGTCTCTGCTGTCTGTCTGTCTCTCTGCCCCCCAGCATGGGGCCCCCAGTGCATCTCGGGGGTTCCCCAAGGATACGGGGGTTCTCTCTCTCTCTCTCTGCCCCCTGGCATGGGGGTCTCCCTGGCGGGACATGGGGGGTCCCCGCTCTGTCTGCCCCCCCGGTAACTCTCCTCTCTCTCCTCTCTCCGCTGCGCTCCCAGCTGTCCTAGTTCTCTCTCTCTGTCTGTCTGTCTCTCGATGAGCTGCCGTCCCGGATCCTCGGCTGGTGCCCCTCACCCTGGCGCCAGGCCGGCCCGGCTAATGGTACTGTGTGGGCTCGGGGGTGGGAGGAGGGCTGCGGGAGGGGGGCTGGGGCCCAGAAAGCCTGCATTTGGGTGGGGGGATGTGGCCCCGGACGCCTGGGTCCCCTTTCTCACTGCCTAGCAAATAACCCCAATGCCTGGTGGGGATGGGGTGCAGCCGGACGCCTGGGTCCTTCTCGCTCACTTTCTCCCCCCTGCTTTGTGTCACTGGAGAGCGGGAGCCCAGACGCCTGGGTTCCTCTCTCACTTGAGACTGAAACCCCAATGCCTGGTGGGGGTGGGGGCACCGGACGCCTGGGTCCCTCTCACGGTTTGTCTCCCCTCCCCCCCAGCCTGTAGCCCCAGTGCCTGCCGGGCCACGGGCCGGGGGCTGCAGCCCAAGGGGCTCCGGGTGAAGGAGCCGGCGGATTTCAAGGTCTACACGAAAGGCGCCGGTAGTGGGGAGCTCAAGGTTACGGTCAAGGGCCCAAGTGAGTGGACCGCCCCCCGGGGAGGGGAGGGGAGGGGGGCTGCAGGCGGCAATGGGGGGGCTGCCCCATGGAAGGTGGGAGGGGCTGTGGGGGGCTGCCCCACACTGACCCCGTCTCCCTGCAGAGGGGTCAGAGAGCGTGAAGCAGAAGGATCTAGGGGGCCTGTGGCGGGAGGGGCTGCCCCATGGAGG
>NW_020685676.1:1510-3704 GCF_002925995.2 Terrapene triunguis
CAGAAGGATCTAGGGGGCCTGTGGCGGGAGGGGCTGCCCCATGGAGGATGGGGGGCTGCCCCACACTGACCCCGTCTCCCCACAGAGGGGCCGGAGAGCGTGAAGCAGAAGGATCTGGGTGATGGGGTTTTTGCCTTCGAGTATTTCCCCACCCTGCCCGGGAACTACACGGTCACCATCACCTGGGGGGGGCAGCAGGTGCCACGCAGGTGAGTGCCCCGCGGGCTGCTGGGGGGGCAGGCTTGGGGGGGCACAGTGGGGCCTGGTGCATGCTGGGATGGCTGGGGACGGGATGCCTGGTGCATGCTGAGGGGACTGGGTGGGGACCCGGGCAATGCCCCAATGCGGGCTGTGTGTGCGTGTGTGTGTGTGTGAGATGCCCTGGGGGGAGGGACACATGGGGGAGCGCGGTGCCATGGGGACCCTGTTGTGACCTGCTCTTCTCCGCCCTCCCCACCCCAGCCCGTTTGAGGTGAAGGTCGGCCCTGAGTGCGGCAGCCAGAAGGTCCGGGCCTGGGGGCCGGGGCTGGAGGGCGGCGTGGTCGGCAAGTCGGCTGACTTCGTGGTGGAGGCCATCGGGGATGACGTGGGCACGCTGGGTGAGTGGGGAGCTGGGGGGGGTGAGTTGGGTGAGTGGGGAGCTGGGGCGGGTGAGGGGGGAGTTGGGCGGGTGAGTTGGGTGGGGGGAGCTGGGGGGGATGAGGGGGAAGCAGGGTGGGTGAGTAGGGTGGGGGGAGCTGGATTCCCCAATCTTGGTCCCACCCGGGAAGTAAGGGTGGGTGGGGGTCCGGGAAATGCTGGACAGTCGTGGGGGAGGCTGCGAGGCGGCTCCAGTCTTGGTCGGGGGGCTGGTTGCTCATGCAGGTTCCCCGGATCTCAATCGGGTGGCAGGGCTTTGGGTGCTGCCGGGGTCCCCATCTTGGGGTGGGGGAAGGGCTGGGCGTTCATTGGGACCCCACCTCCACGGAGGTAGGGGCCGGGGGGCCTGGGTGGTGGAGGGGCCGGTCTCCCCTTGGGGGCCCGGGTCTGGGGGGCGGTGGAAGGACCGAGAGTCCTGGTCTCAACCCTCTCTTCTCCCCCCCACCCCTCCCCACACCAGGGTTCTCGGTGGAGGGCCCATCCCAGGCCAGGATCGAGTGTGACGACCGGGGCGACGGCTCCTGCGACGTGCGCTACTGGCCCCAGGAGCCGGGCGACTACGCCGTGCACGTCCTGTGCAACGGGGCCGACATTCGGCACAGCCCCTTCATGGCCGAGATCCGCCCCGCCCCCCGCGACCTGCACCCCGAGAAGGTACCGCCTGGAGCGGGGGCTGGGAGCCAGGACTCCTGGGTTCTCTCTCTGGCTCGGGGAGGGGAGCGGGGTCTGGTGGTTTGGGCAGGGGGTGGGGCTGGGAGCCAGGACTCCTGGGTTCTCTCTCCCCCTCGGGGAGGGGAGCGGGGTCTACAGCTGGGAGTGGGGCTGACATGAGGGCAGGGTCCCCTCTCACCCGCGCCCCCTCCCCCCTCAGGTGAAAGCCCACGGGCCTGGGCTGGAGAAGACGGGTGTCGCCATCAACAAACCGGCCGAGTTCACAGTGGATGCCAAGAATGGCGGGAAGGCCCCTCTGAAGGTCCAGGTGCAGGTGAGGAGAGGGGGCTGCCAGATTGGGGTGGCCCAGGGCTTGGGGGCACAGGGCGGTGCAGGTCAGCGTGGCTGTGTACAGACGGGGTGGCTAGGTGCATCCTGGCGGAGGTGCCAAGTGGGGCACTGGGGGCTTGACCCCACTCTGCCCTCAAGACGCGGAGGGCACCCGAGGGTGGGGAGCTGGGGGCCGGCTCGCGGCTGACCCGCTCTGCCCCCAGGATGCGGAGGGGGGAGGGAGGGCTGGGGCCGGCTGGTGGCTGACCCGCTCTGCCCCCCGGGGAGGAGGGAGGGCTGGGGCTGGCTGGCGGCTGACCCGCTCTGCCCCCAGGATGCGGAGGGCTCCCCGGTGGATGTGGCGGTGAAGGACAACGGGAACGGCACCTACAGCTGCTCCTATGTGCCCAAGAAGCCGGTGAAACACACGGCCATGGTGTCCTGGGGGGGCGTCAACATCCCCAACAGCCCCTACCGCGTGAGTGCCCCCTGGGGGGACCCTCTGCTGGGAGCTGGGCGGGGGGTGTGTGTCCCACAATGCCCTGGGGCTGGTTGTGGGGGGGCGCGTGTCCCA
>NW_020685677.1:0-14660 GCF_002925995.2 Terrapene triunguis
TTCGAATTATCTAAATTCGGATTAATCCCGTAGTGTAGACATACCCTTTTTCTCATATAGTCTCAGAGCTACTGAGGTACATTTTTTTCCCCTTAGTATTAAAGGGTGTAAAGAAGGTTGCCCTTTTACAGCCTGCTTCTTCCACTTTCACCCCATGCAATGGAAATCTAGCCTTTCTGCTGTACTTGAGACACTCCATACCAGTGGAGGGAGGCAGGTCTTTGCCCTTTATCCTTAAATAATTTAATCTTGTGCATGAGTTCATTTTTGTTTCATATTTCAGACTGCAATGTTTTATTTTACAATGTGAAGCTAAAAGAAAGGCTGTGCCATCAGTGTCATGGGTCTGCCATTGATCCTCAAGATGTTGACAGCTCCGTTTTTTTTCTGTTTCTGAATAGTTTTTGTGAAGTTGCACACTCCAGTAGACGTTTCCAGCCTCACAAAATCTGCTTTCTGCTTACTGCTTCTCTGGATTTTAACGACGAAAAAATGTTGAACAAGGTACTAGGTGGGCAGTGTCTTACCTCTTTTAAAAACTAGTCTGTAAACACCCTTGCTCTCCATTATCTCATCAATATATCCAGTGTATTTTGTTTATTAATGTTCACATCAGTTTAACTGTCAAGACCCCAAGCAACTCTTATTTCTAACTAGACTCCAAACACTGACAGCAAGCAAATAACAAAATGATTCTAATATATCTGTAACATCATCTCATGCAGAATCAGGAATCTCATACTCTTACTTGCTTCCTTCATACTCATTTCTCAAGGGAATCACTCACTGATCACTATTGAGCTTTTTGCTACCAGAATCCAGATTCTCTAATTGAAGAAGAGGGCATGCCAACTTCAGTAGTGGTCAGGTTAATAATTTACATTAGTTCAATTTCAGAAACTGCAGAAAAAAATGCCAGTGTACTGATTAAAATAGCTCCTTCACAGTCTTAGTTTTCTATTGTCCAGTTGGGAAATTTTCTGTGTACTGAGACTTGGCATGTTATTGGGAATCAAGGATTTCAGATGGACTTAGCTGTTGCTAAATTATTGCTGCCAGCAATAATTAGAGCAAGCATGGGCAAACTACGGCCCGGGGGCCACATCCGGCCCGCGGGACCGTCCTGCCCGGCCCCCAGCCCCTCCCCCGCTGTTTCCCCTTGCCCGCATCCTCAGCTCGCTCGCTCCGCTGCCGGCACAATACTGTGGGCTGCGGGGCTGCGAGCTCCTGGGGTAGCGCAGCTGCAGAGCCTGGCCTGACCCGGTGCTCTGTGCTGCATGGCGGCGGCAGCATGGCCCAGCTGTAGCGCCACCAGTGCTCCAGGCAGCACGGTAAGGTGGGAAGGGACTGGGGTGGGGGTTGGATAGAGGGCAGGGGAGTTCGGGGTGGTGGTCGGGGGTGGGAGTGTGGATGGTGGTCGGGGGGGAAAGGGGGTTGAATGGGGGGGGGGATCGTGGGGGGCAGTCAGGAAGGAGGGGGGGGGTTGGATGGGGCGGCAGGGGGCAGTCAGGGGCAGGGGTTCCGGGGGCTGTTGGGACAGGGAGAAAGGATGGTTGGATGGGGCAGGGGTCCCAGGTGGGCTGTCAGGAATGAGAGGAGGGGTTCGATGGGGCGGCGGAGGTCCGGGGGCAGTCGGGACAGGGAGCGGGGGGGTGTGGATGGAGCAGGGGGCCCGTTAGGGAACGGGGGGGTTGGATGGGGCCAGGGGGGCAGATAGGAAGTGGGGGCTGGGTCACAACCCCCTCCTCTAACCGGCCCTCCATACAATTTACGAAACCTGATGTGGCCCTCGGGCCAAAAAGTTTGCCCGCCTCTGAATTAGAGGGTATGCCTTAAAAATAAATAAATAAATAAATAAAAGTTAGAGGCTAAATAAAAAGATAAGAACAATGTTAGTCTTGAGTGTCCAGGCGTTCTTCTGTGCCAAAGAAAAATAAATCTTGTGTTCTTTTTGACATTTGAGAAGAAAAAATAGTTTCAGAAATTTTACAGTTATCTGGTTCTTTTTTACTTTTTTTACAAAGTATCTTTGTACTTTTTTAAATTGTGTGTGTGTGTGTTTACAAAATACAAATCTCTACAAATACTTGCTGCCTGGAATGTTGTACTTATAAAAAGTATTTTGCTATGTGAAAGGAGTGCAGGAGGTAATGGTAAACTGAAAGGGCTATGTAGAAAAAAAACTCAGATCCTTTATATACTGTCTTGTGAGAAATCCTTAGAATGAAACTCACTTTTTCTCATTAAAAATATGTTTAGTTTGTCCTACTCCTGAATTTTTTCTTGACTTTTATTAATATCTTTCTAATTTTTCCTCTCTCAATCACTTATTACTTTCCTTTTTCCATATTGTCTAGTTCTTGAGCTTTAGTACTAGTTTGTCTTTTTAGGGAGCCTACTCTAAAACAAATTTAAAGAGTTTATTAGTTGTTCCATGATTTATATGCTATGAAATCCATATGGTACATATTTATGGCTGCTTTCTGGAGGGAGAGTTTCATTTTTGATGTCTAGTGTGGTATTGAATTTAGTAAGTATTGTGCTTTCTATAGAATATTTTCAATTTTAAAATAAAAGGGTTAAATTTGTAAATGTTGTTCCTCAACTACTTATAAAATTGATCTGTACAAAAGTTTGCTTTACAGAAACAATTATAAAGAAGTTCAGCCATTTAACCTTATAAATGACTTTGGTCTTTCTTCTGTAGGTTTTCAGATACTGTACTTTTGACTTAGTGTAATATCTGAAGAAAGCAGCTCATTCTGAAATCCTTATAAATAATACATTTATCTGGCACAAAGTAGTCAAAATGTGGAAACTTATTTTTGGGAGGTTTTACCTATTCAGCCTCTATAAAGACAGTTGTCATTCATGCAATTAAGCATTCGCCAAGAGGAAAACCAACATTAACTTAAGGACAGTGGAATTGAGAGTGGAGCTTTGTCATCAGCACTGAAGCAGGTTAACCTTAAATAGAAATATGCAAGATTCTAGCATGATTGCTGACATTTACATGCTATGTATCAAGAGGCTTCCATAAATTAAGCAAATTTATACAGGTAAAAAATATTCACAAGAGAGAGGTGATAAATGTCTTTGGCACTTATGAGCCACTGTGGCCCCCTTCCTTCATTCCTCCTCCCCCTTCAAAAACCCCCCAAAAGGGATGGGGGGTGTGTGAATTTTTGGCACATAAAACAGGACTAAATCTTATTTTCTCTTGCACAAGATGATAGCAAAGATTGGGAGCAAGCCAACCATCAGTATCAATATAGATCCTAAAAACTGGGATCAACTTTACAAAATATATCTTAAATTCTTTTTATATATATATATATATTATTGAAAAGGGCAATGAAGTTTTCATAGAAGAAAACTTGCCTCAAAGGAAACATTTTTTTTTTTTTTTTAATGAAGACTTTCAATAGTATTACATTTCATTTCAGGACTTTTTTTCTAGATCTAAACTGTTTGTAGCGTGCTAGTGCAATCATCTTCTCGAACTGGAAATTATACTTCTTGCTTGAAGTGTAGACGAACCGTTAGGAGGTGCTGAAAATTCAGAAGAACAGGACCTAGGATGCATACGGATCAATGTGCTAACTGATAAATCACAAGACAGAGTACTGGTGAGGATCTGCTATAGATGTCCACATGACCCAGTGGAAGAGGATGAGCAGCTACTTAAACATCTATTTGTAATGTATAGGAAGAAAAAACGTGTTATGCGGATTTCAGTATGGGAAACACATGCTAGAGGTCTCATGCTGCCACTGGTGAAACGTCCATAGATTTTCTAAAAATCACACAACTTTCTAATACAAAAATATTATACTCCACTAGGGGTAATTCTGCATTATTCTGATGGATAAAGATTAATTGATCACTGAACTAACAACTGATGGTTGCATAGGTGCAAGTGATCATAATCTAATTTCATTTGCTATCTGCAAACAGAATATAGTCTTAACTAGTAATGGCCTAATTTTCCAAAGCTGAAAACAATTCAGAGCAAAATTAAGTGTCAGGAAATGTTTAAACATACAAATGTGAATGATAATTGGAAATTAGTGAAGAATGCTTTATTAGAAACCCTGAAAAGGTACACTTACTTTGTGCTCTTTTGACCAGGAGGTCGACAGTTGACATTCACTTACTGGTTTGATGACATTAGTTGTGGTTTCCCACTTAACAGGGTGGACTGTGTGAAGGTTGTCCTCTTCCACCCCGCACCTATCTTGTGGCTAGACAACTGAATCAGACCACGTGAATCATCATGGGAACTTTAAAATCAACAACTTTTAGCGCGGCTTTTTGTATTAGCAAACATTAAACATACAGCTGTCAGCTGAAATATAGCCAGAGCATGAGAACTTACACGCTGAAGACTGTGCAGAACTTTCCATCCGGCTACATTCCCAACAATGCCTGAAATCACAAAAAACACTATGCCATTACATGCAGCCGACAAAGTGGGCATTCACCCACGAAAGCTTATGCTCCAATACATCTATTAGTCTTAAAGGTGCCACAGGACCCTCTTTTGCTTTTTACAGATCCAGACTAACACGGCTACCTCTCTGATCCTAAAAACCACTGTGTTCCACCAGTGACCACCTCATGTCTCTGGATCTGGCCAGGGAATGGCAAAGTGTCAGGACTTCATCTACCATTCCAAACAAGCACGTTATTACTAACCCAAGAAGCTGCCCTCCTGGTTTCAGCTGGTCACACAGACGTTGGACTTCATTGAACCACATCTGAACAAACCATGAACAATGTGGCTACTTGAGCCAGAAGTGGAAAATCAAAGAACTCCCCTTTGTGTAACTGCGGTGAGAGCATCCAGATCATTGAGCACATAATGCAGTGCCCCAAATTTAGATTCAAATGTGAATTGAAAAATGTCAAGTGTCACAAGGGAGGCCTTGGAAATGTCTTATGGAGCTACAACTGCATGCATAGAATGTTATTCTGCAGATGCGCAAGAGAGATTAGATACCCCCAAAAATATGCTCTTTGAGTTATGAAAGAAGGCTTCTTTGGTTAAAAAAACATTCTGCTTAAGAGGTGTGGTGAAAGGTACCAATACAAAATAAAATAAATAATTTTGAAAAATGGAAAAACTGGAGAAGCTGATAGCAATGCATACAAAGCAGTTAGGAAATAATCGGTAAGGGAAGCTAACGGTGTCAAATAAAAATCTATGATCCTTAGAATTAAGGACAATAAGGACTGTGTGTGTGTGTGTGTGTGTGTCAGTAAGACAAAATCCTGTCTGTTATAGGTCCGATATTAGACAAGGATGGTATATTATCAATCATGATACAGAAAAGGCATAAGTATTCAATAAATATTTGTTTTTATTCAGAAAGAGGTAGGTTGGTGTATTATATTTTACACTGATGATGAAATACTTTCAGTCCCATCAGTAATGAGGAAGGATGTTAATCAGCAGCTATTAAACATTTTTAAATCTGCAGGAGTGGCAACCATGGCTAGTAAGACAATTGACCAAGGAGTTCTCTGAATCATTAATGTTGATTTTTAAACCGTCTTGGAACACTGGGAAAGGTCCAGAGGACTGTAAAAAGGCTAATGTGCCAATATTGAAAAAGTCTAAAAGGGATGACTCAGGTAACTATAGGCCAAATAGCCTGTCATTGATCTGCAGGAAAATCATGGAAAGACTGATATGAAATGCAGTCAGTAAAGAGATAGAGTGGCAGCATAATTGATGCCAATCAACTTGGTTTTATGGAAAATAGGTCTTATCAAAGAACTCTTTTAATGCAATGAAGTTTGGTTGATATTATGTTGACAAACTTCTGTAAGGCATTTTTACTTATGCACACATGACAATGACATTCTGATTAAAAAATAGCACTATACAAAATCAATGCAGGCCATAGCAAATATATTAAAAAAACTGGTTAACTGATAAGTCATAAGAAGCAATTGTAGATGGAGAAGTTGTCATTCAATGGAGATATATCTAGTAGGGTCCCGTAGGGATCTGTTCTTGTCCCAATGTTAGTCAATATTTTCATCAAAGAGCTGAAGGAAATATGAAATTCTTGCTGATAAAACTTGTAGATGACATAAAAATTGTGGAGTGATAAAAAAATGATGGGAACAAGTCCGTTATACAGTTTGACATGAACTGCTTGGTAAGGTGTCTTATTTGAACAACATTCATTTTAATACACCCAAATGCAAGATAATTAATCTAGGAACGAAGAATGTAGATCTCATTTATAAGATGGAGAATTGTATCCTGGAAATTGGTGACTTTGTAAAGGACTTGAGGGCCATGGTAGATAACCAATTGAACATCAGCTCATACTATAGCTAAGATAATGTATGCGATCCTTGGAAATATAAGCAGGGGAATATAAAGTATTATTATTATGCATTATTATTTAAATTACTGTAGTGTGTAGGAACCCTAGTCATATCCCTGGACACTGTCCAGTTTTGGTCCTCCCACTACAGAAGGGATGTGGACAAATTGGAGAGAGTCCAGCAGAGGGCACAAAAATGATTAGGGGGCTGGGGCACATGACTTACGAGGAGAGGCTGAGGGAACTGGGGTTATTTAGTCTGCAGAAGAGAAGAGTGAGGGGCGATTTGATAGCAGCCTTCAACTACCTGAAGGGGGGTTCCAAAGAGGATGGAGCTAGGCTGTTCTCAGTGGTGCCAGATGACAGAACAAGAAGCAGTGGTCTCAAGTTGCAGTGGGGGAGGTCTAGGTTGGATATTAGGAAACACTATTTCACTAGGAGGGTGGTGAAGCACCCGCCTTGACAAAGCCCTGGCTGGGATGATTTAGTTGGTGTTGGTTCTCCTTTGAGCAGGGGATTGGACTAGATGACCTCCTGAGGTCTCTTCCAACCCTAATATTCTATGATTCTATTATGCTAAGTGTTATACAAACACAGAATAAAAAGATGATTTCTGCCCCAAGGGCTTATCGTCTAAGTATAAAATGAGACAGAAGATAGGTACAGACAGTCTAGGTAAGGAGTATAAGGAAACAATGAGAATATTGGTCAGCATGGTTAGCAGTGGCTTCCGCATACAACGGTCCAACCATTGTCAAGTTTTTTTTATAGACATTGTGGAAAAGAAGTGTTTTAAGGAGTGTTTGAAGTAGAATGAAGTATCTTAGCAGATGTTTATGGGAAACTCCACCCAAGAATGAGAGGCAGCATGGGAGGAAGTGTGAAGGTGCTCGTTTGAAAAATTGTTAAGGGGGTGATGAGGCAGGAGTTGATATCTTGATAGTAAATGAGAGATGATAGGTAGGATGGAGATTGACCATAAATGGCTTTGAAAGTGAAGTCAAGTTGCTTATGTTTGATGTGATAGAGAAGGGGAAGCCAGTAGAGGGATTGCAAAGAGAGGGCTCACATGGTCAAAGCGATGGGCTAGGAAAATTATCTTTGCAGTATTTTGAATGGATATAAGTGGGGCAAGATTGCATTTGTCAAGGGCAGAGAAAAGGATGTTGCTGTAATTGAAAGGTGAGATGGTGAGAGCCTGGATACAAGTTTTAGCTGTGTGAATGGATGGGAAAGGCTGGATCTTACAGATGTTGTATAAAAAGAATTGGCAAGATTTAAACATAGCTGGATGTGAGAATCTCAAGGAGGTCCGAGTTGAAGATGACATCCAGGCTGAATGACAGGCAGGATGGTGATATCAACAGTGATCGAGAAAGGAGGTGGCAGGAAGGACATGGAGGGAAAGATTAAGAGCTCTGTTTAGCCATGTTGTGCTTGTGCTAATGGCTAGTCATCCATGAGTCTGGAATAGAGAGATGGATCTGTGAGTCCTCAGAATAGAGAGGGTAGTTAAATTTGTTTGTAGATGAGATTACCCAGAGGGAGGTGATATTGCCTCTATGTACAGCATCACCATTACTAGAATATCGTGTACAGGTCCAGAGTTTGCACTTCAAAAAGAATGGTGACAGGATTTTGGAAGGTGTTCAGAGAAGAGCTACAAAAATGATTTGTTATCTGGAAAATATGCTTTATGGTGAGAGATTTAAGAAACTCCGTCTATTTAATATATCCAAGACAAAATTAAGTTGTGATTTTTTTTTTTTTCTGTCTGTAAGTAGCTACAGGGGGAAGAGATTCTTCTTTGAGTGCTTGCTCATACCGATTCCAATTAGGTGTGCGCGCGCCGCGTGCACGATCGTCGGAGAAATTTTCTACCCTAGCAACACCCGGTGGGTCGGCTGTGGAGCCCCCTGGAGTGGCACCTTCATGGCGCTGGATATATACCCCAGCCGACCCAGCGCCCCCTCAGTTCCTTCTTACCGCCCGTGACGGTCGTTGGAACTGTGGAGCGCGGCATAGCTGCTCTCCACTTTCCTAGCTTTCCCGTTGTTTATTGTAGATAGTTCTTTAGATAGTAGTTGTTAATAGTTAGAAATAGTTAGAAATAGTTTCGTAGTTACCGGGGGTTAAGGGGGCTCTTATTCCCCCCTTCCCCCCCCCCAGGCGCACAGCTGGGCTCATGCCCAAGGCTCCCGGCTTTAAGCCGTGTGCGACATGTGCTAGGCCTATGCCAACGGGGGACCCCCATGACTCTTGTCTAAAGTGTTTAGGGGAGTCTCACCAAATGGACAAGTGCAAGATTTGCAAGGCTTTCAGACCAAGGACGAAAAAGGAGCGGGACTTCAGGCTTAAGCAGCTCCTCATGGAGGCGGCACTTAGCCCGGACCCTCCTTCGGTGCGCCACGCTCCGGCACCGAGCGCCTCGGTGCGTAGCGCTCCAGTGGCACCGTCCGGTACGGCACGGCCAGACGCGGAAAAAGCGCCACGGTACCGTCCTCCCTCGGCACCGCGTCCACCGCAAGCCCCTCGGCGCCGCTCCCTGTCTCTGGGACATAAAAGGCCCCGTAAAACTCAGGACGCCGCCGTCCAACAGGCACCGGCTCCCCCCGTACCGGCGGTAGAGCCGCGCCCGGCTTCCGAACGCCAGAGGGTGCAAGTAACAGCAGCACCGTTGACTCCGGCACCGGGTGTCAAGCTGTTGAGTCCGGTGCAGACTGGCTCACCACCTCGTCAAGTGGTGGAGCCATGTCTCCCCTCCACACCGGAGACGTTTGCCACGGCGAGAGACCTTATCGCCCTCACGGAGCCGGCACCTTCTCAACCTGCGGCACCGCCTGCCCTTTGTGCAGTGCAGTCCAGGGGCAAGCCTACCCTGATACGCCCGCCATCTCTGGGCGTGGACTTGCGGCACCGCTCCAGGTCTCGGAGCAGGTCTCGACGCCGCTCGCAGTCCCGGCACCGATCTTCTTCTCGGCACCGACCCGAGCATCGGTACCGGTCGGAGTCAAGGCGCAGCTCCCGGCACCGGTATGAGCGCCGCTCACATTCGCGAGGCCGCTCCCGGCACCGAGGTTACAGACGGTCTTCGTCATCTAGATCCCGATCCGGGTCCCGGTACCGACATGGACATCGGCACCGTTCTCAATCCCGGTACCGTTCACCGGCACCGCGCAGAGGTCGCTCGCCGTTGGATCGGCACTGCCCAGCACCGTACCAGGGCGATTCTCTGCACCCACGCTCGGCACCGCCCTGGCCCTCGAGATCGGCGTCTCACTCGTCTGACGGGGCCCCCCGTTCAGCGTACCCTGCTCTGGGTCAAGCTTCGGACGACTTGGGTCATTGGCAGGAGGGGGCAGAAAACCTGCGACAGGACCCGACGCATTGGTCTTTCTGGACCCCTTGGGCGTATCACCAGGCTCAAGGGGCTCCACCAGCGACCTCTCGCTCGGCTCACTCTGAGCCCAGGGCTCCTGAGGCCACCATCTCCCGTTCTCCCCCAGGGGGTATGGAGGCTTTGGGCCCGACGCCCACGCAGGAGCCGGACCCTGGTACAGGGGACCCTGCATCCCCGAGTCCCGGGCAGCCAGACCCCGACACAGGTCCTTTACCCCCTGAGGCGTCGTCCTCATCTTCCCCAGATGAGGCAGTGGCGGGTACAACACCCGCGGGCCCGCCTCCTATAGATCTCCGTGCCCACCAAGACTTGTTACGTAGGGTGGCACGAAATATGGACTTACAGACCGAGGAGATAGTGGAGGTGCAGGACCCGGTGGTGAGCATCCTTTCATCTGATGCCCCAACCCGGGTAGCGTTACCCATTATCAGAACGATTCAGGCTAACGCTACGGCCCTATGGCAAACCCCGGCCTCCATCCCTCCCACTGCCAAGGGTGTAGAGAGGAAGTACTTTGTTCCTTCCAAAGACTATGACTACCTCTACACACATCCCCCACCGTGTTCACTGGTAGTCTCATCAGTCAACGCCAGAGAGCGCCATGGCCAGCAGGCTGCAGCGCCCAAATCAACGGACGCTAAGCGCTTTGATTTGTTTGGACGCAAGGTTTATTCGGCGGGGGGTCTCCAACTCAGGGCCGCAAACCAACAGGCGCTCTTAAGTCGGTATAGCTATAACTCATGGAACTCCATGGGGAAATTTAAAGAGTTGGTTCCCCAGGACTCGAGGTAGGAGTTCAGGGCCCTGGTGGAGGAGGGCAGAAAGGTGGCTAGAACCTCCTTACAGGCCTCCCTCGACATTGCGGACTCGGCCGCCAGGACACTAGCATCGGGGATAGCCATGCGACGTGTCTCCTGGCTCCAGGTTTCGGGGTTGCCACCAGAACTGCAGCAGACCCTGCAGGATCTGCCAATTGACGGCCAGGGCTTGTTCTCGGACAAGACGGACTCTAGGTTACGGAGCCTCAAGGACTCGAGAACCATGATGCGCTCCCTGGGGATGCATGTCCCAGGACCCCAACGCAGGCCATTTAGGCCCCAGCCACAAAGGTTTTACCCTCCTCCTCCTCCTCGTCCAAGACAAGACTTCCCCAGAAGGCGGGGACGAGGTGGTAGACGGAGGTCGATTGGCCCTCAACAGGGTCAGAATCCGGGCCTGCCTAGGCCGCCTTCAGGCCCTAGGCAAAACTTTTGAAGCTGCGCCCGAGGACGGCGCACCAGACACTACCCAGGATCCATTTCCTTCCTTTCGGGATCGCCTCTCCCGTTTCCACCATGCTTGGTCCCTTATAACTTCGGACTGTTGGGTCCTTCGCACGGTGGAGAGGGGATACGCTCTCCAGTTTTCTTCGTTCCCAACCTTCCACCCCCCCCTCCCCGTCCCTCTTCAGGGACCCCTCTCACGAGCATTTCCTTATACAGGAGGTTTTTAGGCTCCTCTCTATGGGAGCCATAGAGGAGGTGCCACCAGAGTTAAGGGGCAGGGGGTTTTATTCCCGCTACTTCCTGATCCCCAAGTCGAAAGGGGGTCTGCAACCCATTTTGGACTTACGCGGACTCAACAAATTCATAGTAAAGTTGAAGTTCCGCATGGTCTCCTTGGGGACCATTATCCCTTCCCTGGATCCTGGAGACTGGTACGCCGCCCTCGACATGAAGGACGCTTATTTTCATATAGCGATCTACCCCCCTCACAGGCGCTTCCTTCGTTTTGTAGTAAACAACGTACACTACCAATTTGCCGTCCTTCCCTTCGGACTGTCCGCGGCTCCGAGAGTGTTCACCAAATGTATGGCCATCGTGGCAGCATACCTCCGTCGACATAGGATGCAGGTGTTCCCGTACCTAGACGATTGGCTGGTCCGCGGCCGCACCAGGGAGCTAGTTCGGGCGCATGTCCACATAATATTACAAACATTCCACGACTTAGGCATTCTACTCAACAAAGAGAAGTCCACCCTGGAACCAACCCAGAGAATAGAGTTTATCGGGGCAGTCCTAGACTCCACAGTCGCCCGAGCTCTTCTGCCAGACACTCGGTTTCACACCATCGTGAACATCATCCACGGACTCCAGTCCTTTCCCATTACCACTGTAAGGACGTGTCTCGGTCTGTTTGGTCACATGGCCTCTTGTACTTACGTAACCAGACATGCCAGACTTCGGCTCCGTCAACTTCAGGCATGGGTGTCGTCGATATACCTCCCTTCTCGGGACAGCCTGAACATGGTGGTCATGATTCCGAGCTCGGTCTTGACCTCTCTCACCTGGTGGCTGGATCACAAGGCAGTTTGTGCAGGAGTGCCGTTTCACGCCCCTCAGCCCTCCCTGCTCCTAGTCACGGATGCTTCATCTCTAGGTTGGCGGGCTCACATCGGGGAGCACCATAACCAAGGCCTGTGGACTGCATCCCAACTAGCTCTGCACATCAATGTTCGGGAGCTGATGGCGGAGCGTCTAGCCTGTCAGGCATTTCTCGGTCTCCTACATGGCCGCTGCGTCTTAGTCCTCACAGACAACACCACGGCCATGTTCTACATCAACAAGCAAGGAGGAGCCCGGTCGTCTCCCCTATGCCAAGAGGCCATTCGCCTGTGGGAGTTCTGCATTACCCACTCGATACATCTCATGGCATCGTTCCTCCCTGGAGTCCAGAACACTCTGGCGGACCGTCTCAGCAGATCCTTTCAGACGCACGAGTGGTCGATTCGCCCGGACGTCATCTATTCCATCTTCCAAAGGTGGGGATTTCCCCAGGTCGACCTGTTCGCATCTCGAGCCAACAGGAAGTGCCACGCGTTCTGCTCCCTACAAGGGCGATCTCCGGGCTCCCTGTCCGACGCCTTCCTTCTAACATGGAAGGACCAGCTGTTCTATGCTTTCCCTCCATTCCCATTGGTCCATAAGGTACTTCTCAAGCTACGCAGAGACCAGGCGCGTATGATTCTAGTTGCTCCAGCTTGGCCAAGACAGCACTGGTACACCACGCTTCTGGAGCTATCAATTCAAACTCCGATCACGCTGCCCTTGCGCCCGGACTTGATCTCCCAGGACCACGGTCGATTGTGTCACCCCGACCTGCAATCGCTCCACCTTACAGCGTGGATGCTCCATGGCTGAATCGGACAGAACTACAACGCTCACATCCTGTACAACAGATTCTGCTGGGAAGTAGAAAGCCCTCTACACGGACCACCTACTTAGCCAAGTGGAAGCGGTTCTCCTGTTGGTGCGGACAGCGGGCCACGCCCCCCTTGCAGGCATCTATTCCCCTCATACTCGAGTATCTCCTGTCCCTGAGACAGCAGGGATTGGCGATATCTTCAGTCAGGGTTCACCTGGCCGCTATATCGGCGTTCCACCCAGGAGAACACGCTTCCTCGGTCTTCTCTAACCCGATGGTCGTCAGATTCCTCAAGGGCTTAGACCGCCTTTACCCGCAGCAACGCCAACCTGTTCCGGCGTGGGATCTTAATCTGGTCCTCTCCAAGCTCACAGGACCCCCGTTTGAGCCGTTGGCTACCTGCTCGCTCCTTTACCTATCTTGGAAGACAGCCTTCCTTGTAGCCATCACGACAGCAAGGCGTGTTTCTGAACTCAGGGCGCTCACGTCTGAGCCTCTGTATACAGTCTTCCATAAAGACAAGGTGCAGCTTTGCCCCCACCCTGCCTTTCTTCCCAAGGTGGTATCCGCTTTTCATGTGAACCAGGATATATTCCTACCAGTCTTCCATCCTAAACTGCACGCCAGGCGTCATGACCAGCGTTTGCACTCCTTGGACATGCGCAGGGCCCTTGCTTTCTATATTGAACGTACAAAATCATTTCGAAAGACGACGCAATTTTTTGTTGCAGTAGCCGACCGCATGAAGGGCCTACCGGTCTCCTCCCAGCGTCTCTCCTCTTGGATCACGTCCTGCATTCGTGCTTGCTACGACCTCGCCGGTGTCCCGACGCCGCGCCTCACCGCTCACTCCACGAGGGCCCAGGCCTCCTCGACTGCCTTCCTGGCTCAAGTTCCAATCCAGGACATTTGTAGAGCTGCAGTTTGGTCGTCAGTACACACCTTCGCCGCTCACTATGCGCTTGTACAGCAATCCAGAGACGATGCTGCATTCGGATCAGCGGTTCTGCACATGGCAATGTCTCACTCCGACCCCACCGCCTAGGTAAGGCTTGGGAGTTACCTAATTGGAATCGATATGAGCAAGCACTCGAAGAAGAAAAGACGGTTACTCACCTTTGTAACTGTTGTTCTTCGAGATGTGTTGCTCATATCCATTCCAAACCCGCCCTCCTTCCCCACTGTCGGAGTAGCCGGCAAGAAGGAACTGAGGGGGCGCTGGGTCGGCTGGGGTATATATCCAGCGCCATGAAGGCGCCACTCCAGGCGGCTCCACAGCCGACCCACCGGGTGTTGCAAGGGTAGAAAATTTCTCCGACGATCGTGCACGCGGCGCGCGCACACCTAATTGGAATGGATATGAGCAACACATCTCGAAGAACAACAGTTACAAAGGTGAGTAACCGTCTTTTTCTGATGCTAGATGGTTCTTTAATGTAGCAGAAAAAAAGCATGAGATCTAATAGGTGGATAATTTTAGGCAGAATTTTTTAACAGTGAGGTTAATTACCCATTGAAACAATTTAGCAAAGAATGTGGTGGATTTTCTATTATTTGAAGTTTCTACATCAAGACTGTCTCTCTTTCTAAAGGATATTCTAAAGGTTAAACAAGTTATGGGCTTGATGCAGAAATTATTGGGTGAGGTTCTTTGACATGTGTTATGCAGGAAATTAGATTAAAATGATCATGATGGTCCCTTCTGACCTTAAAATCTGACTCCAAAACTGAAA
>NW_020685678.1:0-1168 GCF_002925995.2 Terrapene triunguis
CTCCTGGGATCTGGACTTCCCAAGCAGAGCCAAATGCTGCTGCATCAGGGGCTGTCCTGCCACTGGGGAGCAGGAACTCCTCGTCCTGCTGTCCGTTGTAGTTCCCGCACAGGCCGCACATCTGGCCATGGTAGCTCCCTGGGATGGTGACTCTGGCCTGGTAAACCAGGTCGTAGCTCACAGTGAGGCCAAAGTCGGTTTGCACCAGGACATTAGTGCCATGCTGATATGCTCGGAGCTGCCCATTGACCATTATCACGGGGAGATTGTGGGATACCCCGTCCACCTGGAAAAGACAGCACATTCCCCTGTGAGCAGGTAGGATGGACACTGCATGTGTGGGTAGGGGCTATGGACAAGTTTTGAGATCCAGCTCTCACTGACACCATGGGTTAAATCCAGAATGACTCATGACTCCCGATTTCACTTTGCAATGATTTGTCCTCACCTTCCAAGCTCTTGACATTGTCACCCTGACTTACATTTCTGATCTCATCTGCCAGGCACCTCCCTTCCTCCTCATCCTCTCTCTCTTTACCTTCTCCAACTCCTCAACCCATGTTTGGCCTGCTCCTTCTCATGCCAACTCCTGGACTCAGAACAGTCTCCTACTTCTTCTCCATCTCCCCCCCGCCTAAAAACCCACTTCCCTGGTGACGCCTCCTTCCTTCACTCCTTCCCTCCCTCTCCTATCTCAAACAATTTCCTATGTGTTGTGTTCAATTTGCCCCAAATTAGACTGCAGGCTTCATAAGGCATTAGGCCATGGGACAGATTCTTCAACACAGAGGCCAATGGAGATATAATGTTTGCAAAATGTGAGCTATGTGGAGGGGGTTCCCCAAATAATTAATACTCATAGATAGGGGTATAACCAAGAAGGGAGGCAAAGATGGAGCTGAGCTGGAGGATGCTCATCTCACCCAAGAGAAGCTTTGACATAGCAGCATCCATGAGTAGCACTTTCTACCATCTCTAGCTGGGTAGGAGACAGCATCCCATTCTGACAGATGATGACCTGGCTTCAACCATTCACGGCTATGTCACTTCCCCGCTGGACTATATAGCAAGGTGGTATACCCGGGCATGAAGCATTCAGCACTTAGGAATATTCAAGTGCTACACAACTCTGCAGCATGCCTCCTCAGCAACACTGGCTGCTGTACAC
>NW_020685679.1:0-2410 GCF_002925995.2 Terrapene triunguis
GGACGGCCCTGAGAGGCTGCACCCAAGACTGAGGCTCTATTGCGCTCAGTGTCGTATTAGACACACACATCGTGAGAGGCAGCTCCTAGGGGAAGGAGCTTCAAGTCGAACTGTACAAAGCAGACGCAAGGAGGAGTGTGTGGGTGTCGGGAGCGTCTCCGTGCTTAAGGCCGTGCTTGTAAACCAAGTTTTCAACTTCCAATATATGTGAAAAAACAACAACAGATTTTTCTTCCTTCAAATAACAGCACTTACACTTACACTACAGGACAAGTAGCCCGAGTTCCCTGTAAGGTGCACAGCCGCGCAGCCACCCAGCAGCCTCCTTAGCGCCGCATGGGCCCTCAGACAACCCACCCGGGGGCCTGCCATGGCCAGGGGAGGGGCACCCTTTCCTGAGCCCCAATCTATCCCGGCCTCCAACCTGCGCCAACCCAGCTGAGCCTGAGCTGCCCTTGCCCAGGCCTGAACCCAGCCCTGGCCTTGCCGGGGAGAGGCGCCTTATCCTGTGGGCCCGGCCCTGCAGCTGATACGGGGGGGTAGGGGGACGCGCCCCCCCCCCAAGCCTAGGTGCTGCTGCAGGGAGAGACAGCTGGGAAGAGGCCTCTCTCCCGGCCGGAGCACCCGCCTGCACCATTGGAATTCCCCACCCAGGCCTGGGACACTTTCATCTCCAGCTCTAATGAGTTGGATACAGGATCAAATTGATCCGAAGTGCAGAGACTCTCTGCGGAGGGGGGGGAGAATGACAAAATACAGGTGGATAAACTCCACTGTGCCTCAGACACAGGCCAGCGCTGCCGGAGTCAGCAGATATAGTGATGGTGATGGGGAAGGAGGGAATCCCTCCGACTTGCCCCATTTCCTTCTGGCCTCGCAGAGGCTGAAATGATCCATCTGTCCCACTCCTGCTCCTCCTTGTTACATGGAAATGTATTTTAAATAAGGAAAATGGTAAAAAAGTAAAATACCTGCTGCCCAGCACCACCTGGACCAGCGTGAGCACAACTGGGAAGGAGACATTTTGTCAGCAAAGGGGGAACTTGGTCACTAACAATCGCTCTGCTACTGGGGTGACAGTATAAACGTGATGCTCAGGGACTGTCCAGACCAGGAAAATGGGTGTCTATTAGGACAGGCAAAAGGGGAAGGTGCCAGCTAACCCCAACCCCTGTGCCCGGGCTATGTCAGCACTGCAAACATAGCGGTGTTTACATCAGGATAGCTACCTCCAGCACGCCGACGCCCAGGGAAATCCTAGAGCAGAAGACAAACCCCATGTCCATTTTCACTCAGTGAGGCGACTTGTGGTCACCCCAACTTCCCCCACTTGGGGCTGATGGAAACTCCTTGCTGGAAGGACACACACTCCAATGACTCACAGGAGAAAGGAGCATGGGACTCACCCCAGAGAAGGGCGACCTGTAAAAGGCACAAGTGGACAACACACGAGGCAGCTGAGAGAACTGAGTGACACAAATGGTGCAAACAAACCACAAGGTCACTATGTGGGAATTAGCAAATGTGTTTTTAAAAAAAGTCTTTTCTCTGCCCTACACAACGTTTCTACGCTGCGTCGCTGATGTCTTGTAAGGGGTGGGCCCCGGGGGAAACTTTTCCCGCACTCACAGCATCTATAAGGTCTCTCTCCCGTGTGAATTCTCTGATGTACAATGAGGTCTGAGCTCACACTGAAGCCTTTCCCGCACTCACAGCACTGATAGGGTCTCTCTCCTGTATGCCTTGCCTGATGTGTAATTAGGGTTGATTTCTGACAGAACAGTTTCCCGCATTCACGGCATTCATAGGGGCGCTCTCCCGTGTGGATCCTCTGATGTGTAATTAGAGCTGAACTCTGTGTGAACGTTTTTCCACACTCAGAGCACTGATGAAGTATCTTTCCCTTGTGGATATTCTGATGTCCAATAAGGTCTGAGTTGACAGTGAAGCTTTTCCCGCACTCACAGCATTCGTAGGGTTTCTCTCCTGTGTGGATCCTCTGATGGTTACTAAGGGTAGAGCTCAGAGTGAAGGTTTTCTCGCACTCACTGCATTCATGGGGTCTCTATCCTGTGTGGATTCTCTGATGTTTTAAAAGGGCTGAGTGGTTAGTGAAATGTTTTCCACACTCAGTGCATGTGTTTTTTCTCTCTCCTGTGGGTATTCTCGGCTGGGCTGTGGTTTCCAGGAGGTCCTGGTGAGTTCCCTGACAATTAATGGAGTTACCCACTTTCTCCGCTGGCTGGTTTCTCTGCTCCCTCTTGGCCTGTGCTGACTCTCACAGGCTTTGCCCTGCACACGATGCCGGGACACATTCCCTCTGGAGCCGTGCGATAATCCCCCATGTGGTGCCACTTGCTCAAAATCTTCCTGCTGAGGATTCTGCTTCTTCTCCTCACTCACCATCCCA
>NW_020685680.1:0-257 GCF_002925995.2 Terrapene triunguis
ATATTTGGCCTCTGTAAACCCTACAGCGCACTTGGCAGAGTTTGCTGTAAGGCCAGCTCGCCTGAAGGTATCGAGGACTGCCTCCACCTTCTCCAGGTGGGTTTCCCAGTCTGGGGTATGAATGACCACATCGTCCAAGTAGGCAGCAGCATAACTGTTATGTGGGCGTAATAGCTTGTCCATGAGGAGCTGGAAGGTAGCTGGGGCCCGATGTAGTCCAAAAGAGAGGACAGTATATTGAAAAAGACCCTCTGGTG
>NW_020685680.1:357-4023 GCF_002925995.2 Terrapene triunguis
CTCGCCTGAAGGTATCGAGGACTGCCTCCACCTTCTCCAGGTGGGTTTCCCAGTCTGGGGTATGAATGACCACATCGTCCAAGTAGGCAGCAGCATAACTGTTATGTGGGCGTAATAGCTTGTCCATGAGGCGCTGGAAGGTAGCTGGGGCCCCATGTAGTCCAAAAGAGAGGACAGTATATTGAAAAAGACCCTCTGGTGTAGAGAACGCAGTCTTTTCCTTTGCGTCTTCTGCAAGGGGAATCTGCCAGTACCCCTTTGTCAAGTCTAGGGTAGTCAAGTACCGGGCATTACCCAGACAGTCCACTAGCTCATCTATGTGAGGTATGGAGTACGCGTTGAACTGGGATACTTCGTTTAGTCGCCGGAAGTCGTTGCAAAATCTTGTGGTGCCATCAGGTTTGGGCACCAGCACGATTGGGCTGGACCACTGTGGGATTCTTCGATGATCCCCAACTCCAGCATTTTTTTTACTTCTGCTTTTATTTCCTCCCTTTTTGCCGCTGGCACCCGATAGGGCCTCATTGTTACTCTGGCCACAGGGTTCGTGACGATGTGGTGATATGTCTCGGTTGTTCGACCCGGTTTTGTCGAGAACACATGTTGGTTCTGGAAGATCATCTCACATACCTCATTCTTCTGGTCTGGTGTTAAATCAGGAGACACACTCACCTGTTTGGAAGGCTTGTTTTCCTGGGTTAGGTCTTTTTGGACCGTTGTGCATGCCTCTTGTGCATGCCAGGGTTTCAGAAGGTTAATGTGATAAATCTGTTCTTGTTTTCTGCATCCTGGCTGCCGCACCTTGTAGGTTACTTCCCCCACGGGTTCAACCACCTCATAGGGCCCCTGCCATTGGGCCAGAAGCTTGCTTTCTGCCGTGGGTACCAACACCATAACCCGATCCCCTGGTTGGAACTGTTGCACTTTTGCCTGGCGATTGTAATGGGTTCGCTGGGCCTCCTGTGCCTTCTCCAAATGTTCCCGTACAATAGGGGTAACCTGGGCTATCCGGTCTCGCATCTGCATTACATGCTCTATTATATTTCTCCCCTCATTGGGTTCCTCTTCCCAGATCTCTTTGGCGATATCTAGTATGCCACAGGGGTGACGCCCGTATAATAACTCGAAGGGGGAAAACCCAGTTGAGGCCTGAGGTACCTCCCGGATAGCGAGCATAAGGTAGGGTAGTAGGGTAGCCTTGAGGGTTCGGTTAAACCTTTCTACCAACCCATCAGTCTGCGGATGGTAGACCGAAGTTCTGAGGGTATGTATATGGAGCGGCGTACAGAGGTCCTTCATTAGCTTCGACATAAATGGGGTTCCTTGGTCTGTTAATATCTCCTTCGGTAGCCCCGTTCGGGCAAAGATCCCCACCAGCTCTTTGGCTATAGTTTTAGAGGCGGTGTTCTGCAGGGGGACGGCTTCTGGGTAGCGAGTAGCATAGTCCAAAACAACAAGTATATATTGGTGGCCCCGAGCTGTCTTCTCCAGGGGTCCCACTAGGTCCATGGCTATTTGCTCGAAGGGGACCTCTATGATGGGAAGGGGTACTAAAGGTGCCCTCAAGTGTGGACGGGGACTGTGCAGCTGACACTCCGGGCAGGAGGCACAGTACCTCCACACTTCTTCATGTACTCCGGGCCAGAAGAACCGTCGTAGGACTCGTGCCAGGGTCTTCTCTACCCCCAAATGCCCCCCAAAAAGATGTCTATGAGCAAGACTTAATCCATCGTTCTGGTGTTTTTGAGGTACTAGGATCTGCTGTACCTTCTGCCCCTGTACTGGTGCAACCCGGTATAAGAGATCCTTCTTCATTATGAAGTAGGGTCCTGGTCCCTGTGTTTTCCCTTCCACGGGGACCCCATCTATTTCAGTCACCTCCTTCCTAATGTTGTCATACCTTGGGTTTTCTGCCTGGTCCCGTCCAAAATTTCCTCTCCCGCGGCCAATCTGCCCAAGATCTAGGGGCCCAGTCTCTGTTGCCTCTACTGGTTCAGAAGCATTAGGGTGGGGGTCAGACTCAGCTGCTTCTCCCTCCTGCGTGGCCTCCTTTTCAGCTGCGCGGGTCCGCCTACCTACAAGAGCGACACTCTGGCTTTGGGTCAGTATTCGGGTTCCCAAGGCCTTAGCTGCCCTTCTTTCCCTTTTTGTCTTTCTACCCCGTCTGGGAGTGGAGAACAAATCTGGGGATATTTCAGAGAAGATTGGGGGTTGACAGTCTGCTGTGGATGCCTCACCAATTTTAGGGTCCCCATCTTTCTCCAATCACCTTACTGGGAGTAAGTTTCCAAACCTTGGGAAGTCCCTCCCTATGAGCACCGGGTATGGGAGTTTAGGGACTACACCTGCTGCTACCTCAGTAGTGTTCCCTTGGATCTCGATTTTTACTGGGATGGTGGGGTAGTAACTAACTGTCCCATGGACACATGTTATCCCCGTATGTTTAGCCTGTAGCAGCTGACTATGCTTCCCGAGCTTCCCTGAGATAAGCGTGATAGCACTCCCTGAATCAACCAGTGCTGTGGTCCCTACCCCATTTAGTTTCACTGGTCTGGTATACATATGTGGGGTTAGTGAGACCCCCACAAGGTGGATTAGGGAGCATGGATCTGCCCAGTTCCCCAGGTTACACTGCATAGGCTCCTCAGCATTGGGACACTGTGCAGCTATGTGTCCCCACTCCCCGCAGGCATAACATCTGTATGGAGCCCTAGGTGTTCCCTGGTCTCTTGGTTTGGGCAGTCTAACATCACGATCCTCTTCTCCCTCAGTGCTCCGACTCTTTGTGGCCTCTGATGGGCCTTCAGCCTCTCTCTTTTTCCACCTGGGCCCTCCTGGTGGCCCAGTCACCCGAACTTTAGGGCTTGGTGCTGCTAGTTTAACCCGGGGTGCCTCTTCCTTAACTGGTCGGATCAGCTCCCTCACTGTCCTTCGCCTCTCTACCAGGGCAACAACCTCGTCATAGGTGGCGGGTTCGTTCTGGCTTACCCAGGCACGAAGGTCTGGCGGTAGTCCCCTCATGTATCGGTCGATGACCAGAACCTCTAGTTTCTCTTCCGGACTCCGGGACTCTGTTTGCAACCACTTTCATGCGAGATGGTTGAGGTTATACAATTGGGACCGCGGGGTTTTGTCTTCCTGGTACCTCCAACCGTGACACCGCTGGGCCTGCACTGCGGTCGTTACCCCAGATCTGGCCAGGATCTCTGCTTTCAGCTGGGGGTAGTCTGCTGCAGCCTCTTCAGGCAGATCATGGTAGGCCTTCTGGGTCTCCCCACACAGGAATGGGGCAAGGATGCCAGACCACTGATCTTGAGGCCAGGCCTCCCGTAGGGCTGTCCTCTCAAAGGCCAGAAGGTATGCCTCTACATCATCCTCCCGCGTCATTTTCTGCAGCCAATGGCTGGCCCGTATGAGCCGCGTCCCATCATGGCCGCGATTCAGCTCTGTAAGGGACTTTACCTGGTTTACCAGTTCCTGCAACATAGCTCGGTCTTGGGCAGCCTGGTCCATCAGCAGGCGATTAGTCTCTTGCTGCAGCCGCACTGCCTCCTGTTGGGCGGCTGCCTGGACACGGGTAGCCTCCTGCTGGGCCACTGTGGCTTGTATCAGTGCCCGCACTACGTCATCCATTGTGATTGGAAAAAAAAAAATAACCCCCTTTTT
>NW_020685681.1:0-3204 GCF_002925995.2 Terrapene triunguis
CAGTGGGGTTCGCTCAGCCTCTAGAGGAGAAGGGAGGATCTGAGTGTGAACAGGCTGTAGACAAGCAACTCTCCGCTTCTGTGCTAATTATCCAGCTTTAGGAGTAAACAGTAATTAAGAAACCTTCCCAAAGGGAGATGAGAACTCATGGGCTCTGTGCAGAGTCAGAGAGGAATTGGCTGCTCTGTACGTTTCTGTGTATGTATTTAAAAAGTATAGTTGATGAGAAGGAAAATTAAGGATAATGCCTAATTCTCAGGATAGATGGGTAGATAATAGACAGAGAGATCTGGAGAAAGTTGACTAAGAGGAGACACAAGCAATTACAGGAAATACTTGGGGCTGTTGCTTAGGCATCAGAGATCAGTACTTCTCATCAGGAACTATCATCATACTGTATAACACTTTTCATTGTTGGATATTCAAAACACCTAGCAAAGGCAAGTCACTATGAACCATCCCCATTTCACTGATCAGTAAACTGATCTCCAAGGTCACACAGAGACTGTCTAACAGAACCCAAGTGTCCTGACTTCATAAAAAAATAAGAACGGCCATACTGGGTCAGACCTAAGGTCCATCTATCCCAGTATCCTGTCTACCGACAGTGGCCAATACCAGGTGCCACACAGGGAGTGAACCTAACAGGTAATGATCAAGTGATCTCTCTCCTGCCATCCATCTCCACCCTCTGACAAACAGAGTCTAGGGACACCATTCCTTACCCATCCTGGCTAATAGCCATTAATGGACTTAACCTCCATGAATTTATCCAGTTCTCCTTTAAACGATCTTATAGTCCTAGCCCTTGTCCACATGTTTGTTGACGCCTTCAAAGAAATCTAATAGATTATTAAGACACAATTTCCCTTTACAGAAACCATGTTGACTTTTGCCCAACAATTTATGTTCTTCTATGTGTCTGACAGTTTTATTCTTTACTAATATTTTGACTAATTTGCCTGGTACCGACGTTAGACTTACCGGTCTGTAATTGCTGGGGTCACCTCTAGAGCCCTTTTTAAGTATTGGCGTTACATTAGCTAACTTCCAGTCATTGGGTACAGAAGCTGATTTAAAGGACAGGTTACAAACCTTAGTTAATAGTTCCACAACTTCACCTTTGAGTTCTTTCAGAACTCTTGGGTGAATGCCATCTGGTCCCGGTGACTTGTTAATGTTAAGTTTATCAGTTAATTCCAAAACCTCCTCTAGTGACACTTCAATCTGTGACAGTTCCTCAGATTTGTCACCTACAAAAGCTGGCTCAGGTTTGGGAATCTCCCTAACATCCTCAGCCGTGAAGACTGAAGCAAAGAATTTGTTTTTTCTCTGCAATGACTTTATCGTCTTTAAGCGCTCCTTTTGTATCTCGATCATAGAGGGGCCCCACTGGTTGTTTAGCAGGCTTCCTGCTTCTGATGTACTTAAAAAACATTTTGTTATTACCTTTGGTGTTTTTGGCTAGCCGTTCTTCAAACTCCTCTTTGGCTTTTCTTATTATATTTTTACACTTAATTTGCCAGTGTTTATGCTACTTTCTATTTGCTTCACTAGGATTTGACTTCCACTTTTTAAAGGAAGTCTTTTTGTCTCTCACTGCTTCTTTTACATGGTTGTTAAGCCACAGTGACTCTTTTTTAGTTCTTTCACTGTGTTTCTTAATTTGTGGTATACATTTAAGGTGGGCCTCTATTATGGTGTCGTTAAAAATTGTCCATGCAGCTTGCAGGGATTTCACTTTAGTCACTGTGCCTTTTAATGTCTGTTTAACTAACCCCCTCATTTCTGCATAGTTCCCCTTTTTGAAATTAAATGCCAGTGTTGGGCTTTTGAGATGTTCTTCCCACCACAGGGATGTTACATGTTATTATATTATGGTCACTATTTCCAAGCAGTCCTGTTATAGTTACTTCTTGGACCAGCTCCTGCGCTCCACTCAGGACTAAATCTAGAGTTGCCTCTCCTCTTGTGGGTTCCCGTATCAGCTGCTCCAAGAAGCAGTCATTTAAAGTATCGAGAAATTTTGTTTCTGCATTTCATCTTGAGGTGACATGTTCCCAGTCAATATGGGGATAATTGAAATCCCCCACTATTATTGAGTTCTTAATTTTGATAGCCTCTCTAATCTCCCTTAGCATTTCATCATCACTATCACTGTCCTGGTCAGGTGGTCGATAATAGATCTCTAATGTTATATTCTTATTAGAGCATGAAATTACTATCCATAGAGATTCTATGGAGCATGTGGATTCACTTAAGATTTTTACTTCATTTGATTCTACATTTTCTTTCACATATAGTGCCACTCCTCCCCTTTCCCCCGCATGACCTGTTCTGTCCTTCCGGTATATTTTCTACCCCGGAATGCTTGTGTCCCATTGATTGCTCTCAGTCCACCAGATGTGTGTGATACCTATTATATCAATATCCTCCTTTATCACAAGGCACTCTAGTTCACCCATCTTATTATTTAGACTTCTTGCATTTGTGTACAAGCACTTGAAAAACTTGTCACTGTTTATCGGTCTGCTCTTTTCTGATGTGACCACGGTAAGTGACCACATGACAACGGGGAAATGGAGTCACGATCTGTGGGGATGTATCATCCTTATGCCAACCTAATGGAAAGTTCCATGAGAAGGTAAGGGTCACAATGGGACACTTGCCTGGCAATGGCTCATGGCCTTGTAAGACAAAGGCGCCCCCTAGTGGTCTCAGGATTATATAAGATGAGGTAAACAAGGTAATAAATCATGGCCTTATGTAAGGCCCCCTGGTGGTCTAGGGGTTATATAAGATGAGGTAAACAAGGTAATAAATCATGGCCTTATGTAAGGAACGGTTGAACCAATCGGTGTGGTGCTATACATGTGATAAACACATGATTCTCCTTCTTGTCCAATCGGTAGATGTGTGATTATAGCCTAATTGTGTTATGTAATGTTGAGAAAGACTATAAAAGAAAGCTTGTAATAAACAGGATTTGATTCAGCTTGCAACCACATTGGTCGTGTGCTTTATCTGCTCCACATGGCCACCCCACAAATGGTGACCCCGACGTGATTCGGCTTGGACATCGAGGCAGCCTGGTTGTCCGAGAGAGACGTTCGTGAGCTCACAGCCGACTGACGCGTTCGGTGAGAAAAGGCGGAGGTGGCAGCCGCGGCAGGAGGTACCGGAGGATACCGGCTCCTGGTCGTC
>NW_020685681.1:3214-5350 GCF_002925995.2 Terrapene triunguis
AGAGAGACGTTCGTGAGCTCACAGGTGAGCGGCTGCATTCCATAAAATGGGCTCTGCTTTGTCTGCAAAAGAGGAGTCGCCTTGTGTGTTGTCGGTGGGAGCCCGTGAGTTCTTTGGGGGTGAGGACACTATCATACCACTCATCCCCAGTGCACCCGAAGTTGATCCTAGTACCGTCCCGTTACCGGACGACCTCGCGGATAGAATGGAGGTCTCGAGCCCAGAAGGGGATAAGTTACAAGAATTTCGGGTGGAAATGTACAAACAGGGCCTTCAGCTACAGGACATGCTAAATCAGTTGTCCCATTTGGCCGGTGAGAGCCATCCCCCGCAGTCCCACACATTGCGAGCCCTGAACCAGCCCGGCTTTCCTGTCATCAATAATGTTTGTACCCCAGAGTTCCGGGCGGAGTTCCCGGGGCAGGGTGAGCAGTTGCGGAATAGGTTGGAAAAAATGGCGGAACTGGGCTTATCTAGCTTTGAAAGGACATATAGGAAAAAACCACCGGATAAGATCCCTCCGGCGGATGATGTAGCTACCCCCTGTCCTCGTTGTGGTTTATGGGGCTGCGCGATTGGGTGCACTGGACGGGATAATGTGTCCAGTCACCGGCCACTGGATGTCACCAACCCGTTTGCCCCGAAGCCTCCGGCATACTCATCCGGTGTTTCCACCGATGCGGGTCCCCGGTGGGTTCCAGCGAAGTGGGTCCGGCCATGGTTCAAGACACGAATTGCTGAGGAGCCCGACGCCGCCATGCAGGAGCCGGACGACGACCCCGTGACACCGGACCTGCACTTGCTATTTGTTCGGACTCCTTATTATAGGAGCAGGGGTCTTTGTATGTCCAAACTCTGTACCTTTTGTTAACCCACGACAAAATGTTAGGGTCACCTGGGTGAACCAGACTGGCCAAGAAGCCTTTTTTGCTTGTCCATGGCCACCCCATCGGATCCCTTTAGAACATGTCTTATTGGCTATCCTTATTTACACCCCGATGGTTTTCGTAGGTATTTACGTAATATTACATTTCTTAATAGTTCCTTATTTAAGAAAAAGGGGGGAGGTGTGGGGATGTATCATCCTTACGCCAACCTAATGGAAAGTTCCATGAGAAGGTAAGGGTCACGATGGGACACTTGCCTGGCAATGGCTCATGGCCTTGTAAGACAAAGGCGCCCCCTGGTGGTCTCGGGATTATATAAGATGAGGTAAACAAGGTAATAAATCATGGCCTTATGTAAGGCCCCCTGGTGGTCTAGGGGTTATATAAGATGAGGTAAACAAGGTAATAAATCATGGCCTTATGTAAGGAACGGTTGAACCAATCGGTGTGGGGCTATACATGTGATAAACACATGATTCTCCTTCTTGTCCAATCGGTAGATGTGTGATTATAGCCTAATTGTGTTATGTAATGTTGAGAAAGACTATAAAAGAAAGCTTGTAATAAACAGGATTTGATTCAGCTTGCAACCACATTGGTCGTGTGCTTTATCCACTCCCCACAACGGCCTTGCATTGCCTGTTCACTGGGGCAGAGTGGAAAGGAATTCGCTGGGTTGCAACCTGGAAATGGGGACCGCTGAGCCCTCTCGCATACCAATCTGGCCCCCCTCACACTGTGAGGCTGTGACAAGCTGCAATCCTCTCAGGTCTTGCACTTACACAGCTATACACAGAGAGGGACACACCTAGGTGCTGAAATTACCTCTGAGCCACTTTTCCCTGCCAGCTTGGGATTTCCAGAGTCCTGTCTTGTTGAGCCAGACACTAGCCTGCTGCAACACATACCCAGGGTCTGGGCCATGCTCCCAAACCTGAAGGCTTTAGCTGAAAAATGCTCAGTAGGTTACTTGTCTCCAGCACCCAGACACCCAGTTTCCAAAGGGATCCAAACCCCAAATAAATCCGTTTTACTCTGTATAAAGCTTATGTAGGGTAAACTCATAAATTGTCCTCCCTGTTTTCATTGAAGGATCGTCAAAACACCTAGCAAAGGAAAGTCTCTATGAATATATCACTATTATACTGATAGGTAAACTGAGGCACGGGGAGAGATGACCTTGGCTAACGTCTCACAGAGAGTGACAGACAGAAATGCTGGGTCCTGTTTTCCCTGATGTTACCACAGT
>NW_020685682.1:0-2238 GCF_002925995.2 Terrapene triunguis
GGGTCACAACCAGTGCATTCTGGGGGTTGCTTGGCCAGTCCTCCAGGTCCCCCCCCATCAACACCTCAGTGGGCAAATACGGGTGTACCCCCACGTCCTTGGGGCCCTCCTTGGGCCCCCACTTCAGGCGTACCCTCGCCACAGGTACCTTGAATGGGGTCCCACCCACCCCCGTCAGAGTCAGGAAGGTGTTGGGCACCATCCGATCTGAGGCCACCACCTCGGGCCGGACCAGTGTTACCGCTGCGCCCGTATCCCAGTATCCATCGACCTTCCTCCCATCCACCTCCAGGGGAACAAGGTACTCTCTCCGGAGGGCCCGCCCTGCGCCCACCGTATAAACCAAAAACCCCGAGTCTAGAGCATCCAGCCCCCCAGAGGAGCTGGCCTGGAGCTCTCCTTCCTCCTTAGCAGGTGGTATTCTGCCAGCCCCCCTTCCCTGGGAGTGCCGCCTCTCGCCCGGCTGGGTCTCTCCCCAGTCAACCCTCGGTGGGTCTGGTCTGCTCAGTCTGTCCCTGAGTCTGGGGCACTGGGCCCGTAGGTGACCCCTCTGGTCACAGTGATAGCAGACCATGTCCCATGTGTCCCCTCGAGCCGGTCGGTTGTCCCTGACCCTGGGCATTCCCCATGGGAGGGGATTCCCCACATTCCCCTTTTGGGAGGTACCCGGGTGACTCTCTCTCTGCATGGCAGCGGGCCTGCTCCTTTGGGACTCCTCCCTGCCAGCCCCTGCCCGGCTCTTCACGAACTCATCGGCCAGCCGGCCTGCATGTCGCGGGTTCTCTGGTTTTTTGTCCACCAACCACAGCCTCAGGTCGGATGGGCACCGCTCATACAGTTGCTCCAATACCAGCAGTTTAACCAGGTCCTCCTTTGTCTGGGCCCCATCAGCCCACTTGCTGGCGTATCCCTCCATGCGGACGGCTAGTTGCAGATATGAGATCTCAGGGGTTTTATCCTGACTCCGGAACCTTTCCCGGTACATCTCAGAAGTCAGCCCAAACTCACGTAGCAGGGCCTTTTTGAATAGTTCGTAGTTCCCTTTCTCCGCCTCGTCCAGTTGGCGGTACAATGCCACGGATTTGGGGTCCAGTAAGGGGGTGAGAACCCGGAGTCTGTCCGCAGGATCAACCCGGTGCAGCTCGCAGGCCGTCTCAAAGGCATCCAGGAAGTCATCCATGTCCTCCCCCTCCTTACGTGGGGCCAGGATGCACTTATCAAAGCTCCGTGCAGTCCTGGGTCCCCCCTCACTCACCGCAGCCGGGGTCGCGCGGTCCTTCAGCCTCGCCAGCTCCAGTTCCTGCTGACGCTGTCTCTCATTCTCCTCCCGTTCATGCTGACGCTGTCTTTCTTCATGCTGCCTTTGTCTTTCTTCATGCTGCCTCTGTCTCTCATTCTCCTCCCGTTCATGACGCCTCTGTTGTTCACGATCCTTCAGCTCTTTCAGTTTTAGCTCTATCTCCCATTCCAGCCCATTCCGCTCCACGGATGCCGCGCGTGGCCGGGAGGATCCCCTGCTGGCCGGCGAGCGTGGCCGGGAGGATCCCCTGCTGGCCGGGGGGGTCACTGCGCCCTCGGTATTTACTGGGCTCCTCCCCACCCTTCCTCTAGGCATAGGAAGGAGGGGTCTCGGGAAGCCCTCAGCAGCCGGCTGACCACTCCCAGCTGGGACAGACTCTGGGGCCTGCGCTGCATCTGCCAGGCTGCTTCCCTCAGAGACAGGGATCAGTTCATTCGCGCGATCTTGCTTCTCCAGCTGGGCAATGAGCTGGTCTTTGGTGAGCTTCCCAATGCGCACCCCCCTCTGCTTGCACAGCTCCACCAGGTCACTCTTAAGCCGCTTGGCATACATCTTCCTGCTGGCCAGTCACAGGCCCGTGTGCTCACTGCTCCCCACCGTCTCCAGGGAGACCCCTAGTGTGCCAGCCCTTCTCGAGGTCACCACCTCTCTGCCAGGGTCGAGCTGCAGACTTCTCCGCCCCTGGGACCACTCGCTGCAATCCTCTGGGGGACCCTGTTACTGCAAAAGTCCTTCTCGCTGGTCACACACTCCCAGGGGTGATAACCGTCTCTCTCTGACTCCTCAGCACGCCTGCTCCCCGTCAATCCCCCTTCGCTTTACTTCTCCCCAGTCACTTACTGCAGGAAGCGCCGTCCACGGGGTGCAGTAGATCCCACCGCTGCCACCAGTTGTCACGGAGTAAGGGGGAGTCAGGGCCCTGCACCCCCGGCGTCCTG